>NW_011888977.1:1468733-1491292 GCF_000151845.1 Pteropus vampyrus | reverse complement strand
TGGTGGCACACACAAACGGCGTGACCCATGCGAGTTTAAGGAAAGGACTATGACAGTGGTGTGGATGGTGCAGAACCTCTGGAGCCATTAGAACCCCAGAGCTGAAGGGTCAACAAGGAACAGGTAAAAACCCAGAGAGACGGCTACCTGTGGTGGGCACTGAACAACCACCATGAACTGCCCTATGGAATGCAAAAAAAGCTAGCTGAGGGAGCAGAATAAATGACCAACTTCCCTCTCCTAACCCTCTCAGCTCCTGCCGCTGCTCCTCCCCCTGACCGCACGCAATAGGAAACCAGAGAGCAGGAGACTGTCGCTGGCTCCCCAGCACAGAGCAGGATGGAGGAGGGTGGATGGTGGGGGTTGGGGAGGGAAAAGAGGCAAACGGACACCCTCCGGCACCACAGATGGATTCTTTATACATAGTTCAGGGGAAACTGCTACCCATTCGGTGAAGATAAAATGTTATAGCCTTACATCTTACCTTGTATCCCCAAGACAAATTCCAGATAGATTAAAGATTTGATAATGAAAAAATTTAAACAAAGCACTAAAAGAAATAATAGCAAAATATTTAAGACATTTTGGTGTGCAGAATGCTTCTCTGAACGTGTCATCAAGGTAAAGGGAAGAACTGATAAGTTTAACAACATAAAATCTGTACGGAAAAAAATATATATATTATACTTTTTAAACTAGTTATTGCTTATATAACAAAAGTTAAAGAGGAACATGTACTGAGAGAAATATTTGCAATATATATATAACTGAGGGTTAATACCCTTTACATGCAAAAAAAAATATATATATCGTAAGAAATAAGAAGAGCAACACTATGGCATGCAAAGGACAGAAACAGTCATTTTGAAAAGAAGTATAAGGGTCACATAAACGTACATGAGAATGTGCTCAACTCTAGTACTGAACAAAGAAATCCAAACTATAATAAGGTACCACTTTTGTCTGATTTCACAAAAATCAAAAAGATATTTTTTAAAATATCAAAATGATGAATGATACCCAGAGCAAGCAAAGGTGCAGGAAGACAGCAGTCACACACAGCTGGGAGGAAGGTAAGGCAGAACCACTTATAGTGAGTAATTAGATGGTATGTATCTTTGACCTGTCAAATCCATATCTAGAGATTTATCCAAAGGATATTTTCCACGAAAGGTGCAAAGATACTCAATGGAGAACTGCTGACAACAGCAAGCACTTGGAGGCTGTCTAAAGAAGGAAATTAATGGCTACCTTGTTTAGCACAAGGAGACATCATGCTAAGCCTTCATGGATGGGACAAGTCACATACCCTCATGAGGCAGGCCTCTGATCAGAGGAAGAGACTGGTGTCCAAAGATTAAATGCCGAGCAAGTTACAGAGCTCAGTGGGGAGAGGTGGTAGACCGTGAGGGATTTCTACATGTCTTGGTATTTTCTTAACGTTTTGCAAAACTGTTCTTAATCAGAAAAATAAATATAGCTCTATTTAAAAGCAAAAGAAAACCCCTGAATTCTCTGGATAAAGAATTTATTTTGATGGTGCTTTTTAATGAGGCCATTTTAAAGCCTATGTATTTAAAATAAAACCAAGTCACATCGTGAGTCTTTACTGACCATTAAACATCACACAGACACATACATCGGATTCGAAAGACGACTCAGATTGCCCTCATTAAGTCAGCCAAGCCACTCCTGTAAAACCTGTCTGTGTTACTCTCAAGCACAAATGTGGAAAGGAGAAAACAGAAACATCCCCCAAACATTCTCATTTTTGTATGATTGACATTTGAAGAATCTCTTTTAGGCTAAAATAACATGGTTGGAAGCCTCAGCTGAATAGCAGTTGGCCATGCCCACAACACGTGATTTTTTTCCACTGACTTTAATGTGGAATTCAGCACGTGACACATTTGGATCTGTACAGATGCCCATAAAATTCTCCAAGTTTCTCCAAGAGAGTCTGCCTTTAAAATGCCTGTACTCTTGCAGCTCTGGCACCAAGCAACAAACTAAATCTTAGGAATAACTATCCTATAAAAGTAACTAAAGAACATTTCCACACAAAGAGGGATTGTCTTGGGTCTCACAGCCCTGTGACAAGTGTCACATCTAAGAGTTCAGGCAGCCTGTGAAAAGCTGGCATTAAGCTGCAGCTCCTGGATTGTTCTCTGCCCAGATAATCCAATCTCTGGTGATCCTGGGTCCTGTAAGACTACCAATGTCCCTTCTCAAACTCCAAAATAAACCCCAAACTCACAGGGACCAACACCAAGATTTAAACAAAGCAGCAGGCAAAAAGGCCATGTACGAAAGGGCTTACGTCAAGCGATTCAGTTTCTGCTCTACAATGGAAGTCAAGGGTAGAAGCTTCAAAGCACTAATGAATTGCTTTTAAAAGGACAAATTCTATAGTGCCCAAAGTGCCGCATGATAACTTTTCCTTTTCTAAACTAAAAGTAATCTAAAATGAGTCAACTAACAGGATTACTATGAAAAGAAACATTTTTCATGATGCCTGGGTTGATTCCTATACGCCGCCTGCACTGGAAAGCTCAGAGACAGGCACTACCTTCTCCCAAAACTCCACTTCCTCCCCCTAAATGAAGTTTAAGGTGATTCATTAAAACTCAGACTGATGGAGCTGGGGAGAGGAGAGCATTCCAGGCTCGGGGAGGCCTCTCTATCAAAGCACCTCTACCACTTCCCACCTGAAGACCTCACTGAAACAGACCCAGGAGGCAGGGCCTGTGACATCATCAGCATGCAGCACAGTGACAGGCACAGGTGGGCCCACAAGTTTTGGCTGCTTGCCGGCAACACGCGGTGGTTAAGAGGAGGCCAGATATAGTTCATTTAAAGAGGTGAATTGTATAGTATTTGAATTATATCTCGATAAAGCTATTATTTTTAAAAAAAGAATAGAGAAAGGAAGAAAGAGAGAAAGGGAGGGAGAGAGGGAAGAAAGGAGGCCAGATCCTTAGTAATTATGAGATGGGGGGACAACCAGAGACTCCAGTTATTCAAGTATTTAAGGCATTGAAAAATAAGATGAGTTGGTTTGGTGTTAAAATACATGGGGATTAAAGTGAGGAATAGACAATGAAACCAGATACGGATCAGAAACAGACTGAAGCAGATTTGAGAATCACATATATAACTGAAGGCCAGAATTCCATAGAAATGGGAAAGGCTGGACCTCCATCAGGTCCAGGCAGGAAGGAGGCGTGGTGGCACACACAAACGGCGTGACCCATGCGAGTTTAAGGAAAGGACTATGACAGTGGTGTGGATGGTGCAGAACCTCTGGAGCCATTAGAACCCCAGAGCTGAAGGGTCAACAAGGAACAGGTAAAAACCCAGAGAGACGGCTACCTGTGGTGGGCACTGAACAACCACCATGAACTGCCCTATGGAATGCAAAAAAAGCTAGCTGAGGGAGCAGAATAAATGACCAACTTCCCTCTCCTAACCCTCTCAGCTCCTGCCGCTGCTCCTCCCCCTGACCACACGCAATAGGAAACCAGAGAGCAGGAGACTGTCGCTGGCTCCCCAGCACAGAGCGGGATGGAGGAGGGTGGGTGGTGGGGGTTGGGGAGGGAAAAGAGGCAAACGGACACCCTCCGGCACCACAGATGGATTCTTTATACATAGTTCAGGGGAAACTGCTACCCATTCGGTGAAAATAAAATGTTATAGCCTTACATCTTACCTTGTATCCCCAAGACAAATTCCAGATAGATTAAAGATTTGATAATGAAAAAATTTAAACAAAGCACTAAAAGAAATAATAGCAAAATATTTAAGACATTTTGGTGTGCAGAATGCTTCTCTGAACGTGTCATCAAGGTAAAGGGAAGAACTGATAAGTTTAACAACATAAAATCTGTACGGAAAAAAATATATATATTATACTTTTTAAACTAGTTATTGCTTATATAACAAAAGTTAAAGAGGAACATGTACTGAGAGAAATATTTGCAATATATATATAACTGAGGGTTAATACCCTTTACATGCAAAAAAAAAAATATCATAAGAAATAAGAAGAGCAACACTATGGCATGCAAAGGACAGAAACAGTCATTTTGAAAAGAAGTATAAGGGTCACATAAACGTACATGAGAATGTGCTCAACTCTAGTACTGAACAAAGAAATCCAAACTATAATAAGGTACCACTTTTGTCTGATTTCACAAAAATCAAAAAGATATTTTTTAAAATATCAAAATGATGAATGATACCCAGAGCAAGCAAAGGTGCAGGAAGACAGCAGTCACACACAGCTGGGAGGAAGGTAAGGCAGAACCACTTATAGTGAGTAATTAGATGGTATGTATCTTTGACCTGTCAAATCCATATCTAGAGATTTATCCAAAGGATATTTTCCACGAAAGGTGCAAAGATACTCAATGGAGAACTGCTGACAACAGCAAGCACTTGGAGGCTGTCTAAAGAAGGAAATTAATGGCTACCTTGTTTAGCACAAGGAGACATCATGCTAAGCCTTCATGGATGGGACAAGTCACATACCCTCATGAGGCAGGCCTCTGATCAGAGGAAGAGACTGGTGTCCAAAGATTAAATGCCGAGCAAGTTACAGAGCTCAGTGGGGAGAGGTGGTAGACCGTGAGGGATTTCTACATGTCTTGGTATTTTCTTAACGTTTTGCAAAACTGTTCTTAATCAGAAAAATAAATATAGCTCTATTTAAAAGCAAAAGAAAACCCCTGAATTCTCTGGATAAAGAATTTATTTTGATGGTGCTTTTTAATGAGGCCATTTTAAAGCCTATGTATTTAAAATAAAACCAAGTCACATCGTGAGTCTTTACTGACCATTAAACATCACACAGACACATACATCGGATTCGAAAGACGACTCAGATTGCCCTCATTAAGTCAGCCAAGCCACTCCTGTAAAACCTGTCTGTGTTACTCTCAAGCACAAATGTGGAAAGGAGAAAACAGAAACATCCCCCAAACATTCTCATTTTTGTATGATTGACATTTGAAGAATCTCTTTTAGGCTAAAATAACATGGTTGGAAGCCTCAGCTGAATAGCAGTTGGCCATGCCCACAACACGTGATTTTTTTCCACTGACTTTAATGTGGAATTCAGCACGTGACACATTTGGATCTGTACAGATGCCCATAAAATTCTCCAAGTTTCTCCAAGAGAGTCTGCCTTTAAAATGCCTGTACTCTTGCAGCTCTGGCACCAAGCAACAAACTAAATCTTAGGAATAACTATCCTATAAAAGTAACTAAAGAACATTTCCACACAAAGAGGGATTGTCTTGGGTCTCACAGCCCTGTGACAAGTGTCACATCTAAGAGTTCAGGCAGCCTGTGAAAAGCTGGCATTAAGCTGCAGCTCCTGGATTGTTCTCTGCCCAGATAATCCAATCTCTGGTGATCCTGGGTCCTGTAAGACTACCAATGTCCCTTCTCAAACTCCAAAATAAACCCCAAACTCACAGGGACCAACACCAAGATTTAAACAAAGCAGCAGGCAAAAAGGCCATGTACGAAAGGGCTTACGTCAAGCGATTCAGTTTCTGCTCTACAATGGAAGTCAAGGGTAGAAGCTTCAAAGCACTAATGAATTGCTTTTAAAAGGACAAATTCTATAGTGCCCAAAGTGCCGCATGATAACTTTTCCTTTTCTAAACTAAAAGTAATCTAAAATGAGTCAACTAACAGGATTACTATGAAAAGAAACATAATTCTTTGAAGCATTTTTCATGATGCCTGGGTTGATTCCTATACGCCACCTGCACTGGAAAGCTCAGAGACAGGCACTACCTTCTCCCAAAACTCCACTTCCTCCCCCTAAATGAAGTTTAAGGTGATTCATTAAAACTCAGACTGATGGAGCTGGGGAGAGGAGAGCATTCCAGGCTCGGGGAGGCCTCTCTATCAAAGCACCTCTACCACTTCCCACCTGAAGACCTCACTGAAACAGACCCAGGAGGCAGGGCCTGTGACATCATCAGCATGCAGCACAGTGACAGGCACAGGTGGGCCCACAAGTTTTGGCTGCTTGCCGGCAACACGCGGTGGTTAAGAGGAGGCCAGATATAGTTCATTTAAAGAGGTGAATTGTATAGTATTTGAATTATATCTCGATAAAGCTATTATTTTTAAAAAAAGAATAGAGAAAGGAAGAAAGAGAGAAAGGGAGGGAGAGAGGGAAGAAAGGAGGCCAGATCCTTAGTAATTATTAGATGGGGGGACAACCAGAGACTCCAGTTATTCAAGTATTTAAGGCATTGAAAAATAAGATGAGTTGGTGTATCAACACAGGAATGCAGAGATGGATAAATATGTGAACAAGTGACGATAACAAACTGTTCATGGTGGAATCTGGGTAGTGAATATACAGGCGTTCCCTGCAAAATTCTTTCAATTTTTCTGTAAGTTTGGAAATTTTCATAATATAATGTTTAGGGGGAAAAAATCAGCTATTCTTCCAAAAACATGGCCTGCGTCAGTTATGAAAATTTGTTTAAAAGGTACTAAAATAGAATACAATTTTTAAATTCCAGAACACATCCACCACAGATTCTCTCTGATTGGCCGCCTGGGGACGGCTGGCTGGGGCTCCCCAGGCACACAAGGAGCATCAGGGTGGCCAAAGAATGCGAGAGGACCGCAAGGTTCTCTATGTGGCCTGTCGAGGGGGCTTGGGGGGTCACTCTGCAGACATTAATTGACTCTTGGCCCATTGAGCCTAAGGCCACTTGCAAGGAACACACGTTTTCTATATTTCCTTCTTAGACAGTGAGTTCAGTGTCCATTTCTTTGAGATTTACCTTAAGAACGACTGAAAAGTCAACATCCTTCGTTTCCTTCAGGCCGAGCGGAATCAGCGGGATTGTAAACGTCTCCCTATGAGGAGCACAGCAAGGTATATGAACATCCCCATCCTCACCACTCTGCACTCACAGCCTCCCAGAGCAGCCCAGCTCAGGTTCCCAGCACGCACCAGTTCATTTTCCATAGACACCTCTGGTCATATCCTTCTGTTCTAAAACTGGGCCTGGTCCACCCCTGACTTCTGGACTAACACAGAGACTACTATCTCCATTACCTTCTCTCCAATCTCAACCCTTCCTTCACAGTGACTGTGCTGAGAACCTGTTGTGTGCCAGGGCCTGCAACGGGGACACCTCTCCTGCAGCCCTCCAACCCTGGGCCCTCAAGTGTCTCCCCCTTAGTGCGTGTATCTCTCTAGGTGTCTCATCACCTACACCAGGAAGGCCCTGAGGGCAGGGGACCCATCTGACACCTAAGTGCTCCTAGCTCCCAGCCCAGGGTCAGGTCCAGACCAGCTGCTTCCACTCTGCCTCCTGTCCCCTCACTGACCATTCTGTTTCCCCATAGGTCGCCCCGAGAGTGAGCCCCGAGCCTAGCGGTTAAGGGCAGTAAGGGCAGGGCCAATAGGCAGTGAGCCCCACTCAGGCTGTTTTGCAAACAGGGATTTAGTTCCCCATCTGGTAACAGGAGACCTCCTGGGGCCGCTCAGCCCGGCCTGGGGGAGAAGGCCAGGAATGCCAGCCAGGTGAGTGGACAATGCAGCCGTAAACTGAAACTAGCTCTGTGCTGGAGAGAAAACGAGGGGGCAGGGGCTGTGCTCAAAGCAGGTGAGATCCAACAGGGGTGCGTGGCTCCCCCGCAGCCGGAAGGGAAAGCTGGGCCCTGCTGGAAGGAGATGACGATGGGCCACGCCCTCTCCCTGGACCCCAGCGCCCTCCTGTCCCCCTGTGACTGTCCAGCAGCAGCCAGTTCCCAAGGCCCCCTGGCCTGGGCACCCCCAGCCCCAGCCTTGAGCTAATGTAATTTTCTCCATGACCTCCATTGCTCGTGTTTTCTTCACTGCACCGTGAGATTGTTTCTTCCCTACCTACCTCACAGAGGTATTTAAAGATTGACTGTGCTGAGGAAGAAACAATCTGCTTTGAAAACAGGAAGTGGGCAGATTCAAATGCCAGGTGTCATTATGCCTGAGCATATCTCCCTCCCCTCTTCCCGATGGCACAGGGGGTTGATTGGCCACTTTCAAGCCATGTCTCTATGGGAGACAGGTCTCTCGTGATGGACATCCCTGCGCTTCAGTATAGCAAGTGGGACTATGAAACGTCCTCCCTTAACCACCAAAGTCTAGCCGGGCCTCGCCTCCTTCAGGAACTTTGATCTTTTAGGCAAAACACTGGAATTTAATACCAGAGTGTTGGCTGCGAGAAGCCTTTCTTTCACTTGTTGTTCTGATTAGGTGTTCAAAACTGCACTGGGAGCCCACAGCTAAGTGAGCCAGGGCACAGGGCGTCACAAAGGGAGGAGCCGAGGTTTCATGCGCTAACACCTTCCCTCCAGCTCTGAAAAACACACCGTGCCACTCAGAGGATTGGGAGTGATCAGGAAAAGCACATTCCAAGATGACTCGAGGTTCCCTAATGTTACCCTTCTGTTAATCCAGGGAACTATTTTCTGACTGAGTGTCCCCTGGGGTTCCCCAACCTTTTGAGAAGTCTCACTTCCCCACACAGAAAGTAGGCAAACCCTTCTTTGGAGCTTCTCAAAGTTATTTCTTGCTAAAGATAGACATTTCTTTCAGAGGTGATTAACCTTGGGGTGGGAGACTTTCTGAGCTTTTCTGAAGATCACACCTCAATACGTCGCCACCCACCAACACTCCCTAAGGGATCCTTCTGAATGAACACATTCGTTTCCCAAATATTTAATGGAGTACATTTCTTAAGTGTCTCAGTTGCACCTTCTTCTCAGAGAACTTGCAAGGGTCCCCTAATTTCTGATGTACAAGGCAGTTTATATGTTTTTGCATTCTATCAACAGAGTGGTCCAGAGCTGGGCCCCGTGCGTGGTGGTCCCCTAATTTCTGATGTACAAGGCGGTTTATATGTTTTTGCATTCTATCAACAGAGTGGTCCAGAGCCGGGCCCTGTGCATGGTGGTGAGGCTGAGAGGGAAGAAGGCAGGGCAACTTGGCCCCTCTTGGCAGGCTGGCTCTCAAAGCTAAACAAAGAAGTACCTCCAGGGCATCTTTATGGCAGAGACACCACCAAGCCCACGTGAGAAATGCTGACTCCGTGCCTGGACCCAGACATGCAGCTCTCCAGTAAAACTATTTTCCAAGAGTCCCAGGACAAATAAATGCCTTTTTGTTCAACTCTCCAGGTATTCCCAGCCAACATCCCTTTAACTCTTGCACCTTGCTCATCCCCAAACCTAATCATTTCCCCACTTCCCAGAGTGGGGTCTGCTATACGCTCAGGGCTATTTGTGTGCCATCCCTGATGACTCACAGAAAGTACTGGGAAGAAGCGTTGCTGCCACTTACTCTGTGCTCTGATAGACTCCCACCGAGATGTTGAGCCCCTCCAGCTCTTCCTTGAGCATCTGCAGGTCTGAGTTCACGAAGCTCAGCTCCAGACGCACCTGCTCCCGTACCTTGTGGTTTGTGGCCGCTCTGTTAAAAGAGGCGGGAAGAGAAACACTCTCAGCCAAGTGTTTCAGCTGCCGGGTGAGCAGACCCCCCAGTTCTCACAGGCAAGCTCTGGGTGTCCACCTGCAGATGTGAGTGCCAGATGTGATCAATGAGGTGTCTCAGGGATGCCAGGTACTTGCCCCATTTTGAACCATACCTACCAGTACATGGACCTGAGACGTAGCCAATGACAGTGAACTGCCAAACATAACTCCTAAGACATCTGTGCAAAGAATTAGCCATGAGGAGAGAAGAGGGAACTCTTTTCAGCCACCCATAAAAGACTATAAATTATCCCCGTAAAAGAAAATGGATGAGAAAATAGAGGAGAAAGTAACAACACTTCCAGCTCATCCTATGAGGCTAATATTACCCTGGATCCCAAACCAGAGAAAAACATCGCAGGAAAACAAAATGACAGACTGACATCCTTTATAAATACATATGTGAAAGTCCTCAACGAAATATTAGCAACTTGAACCTAGCAACATATAAAAAGGATTATATACCATGACCAAGAGGGATTCATCCCAGGCATGCAAGGTAGATTTAATGTCTGAAAATCAACTAATGTAACATACTGTATTAATAGAATAAAGGACCAAAAACCACATGGTTACCTCAATAAATGCAAAAAAAAAAAGTGCAGGCATACTTCAGAGATACTGAAGGTCTGGTGCCAGACCACTGCAATGAAGCAAGTATTGCAATAAAGCAAGTTGTAATGTTTTTGCTGGTGGAGGATCCTACCTTCAATTTGCATAAAAGTATAACACCTGCAAGGTACAATAAAGAGAGGTATGCCTGTTTGTGATAAAGTCCAACACAGATTAGTGATAAAAATTCTCAACAAACTAGGAATAAAAGACAATTTACAAAATCTGATAAAGGACATCTATGAAAACACACAGCTAACATCATATTTCGTGGTGAAAGATGGATACTTTCCCCCTCATGATCAGGAACAAGGCAAAGATGCCTACTTTTGCCGCTTATGACCAACACTGTACTAGAAATTCAAGCCACTGTCGATAAGGTAAAGAAATTAAAGCATCTGGATTGGAAAGAAAGAAGTAAAACTGTCTTTATTTACAGATGACATAATCTTATAGGAAATATCCAGACCCAGGAAACAAATACTAGAACTGATAAATTTATCAAGGTCATAGGATACAATTCAATATACAGAAATAATTTTATTTCTATATACTACCAATGAAAAATCTTCAAATGAAATTCAGAAAACAATTTCATTCACAATAGTATCAGAAAGAATAAAACACAGGAATAAATTTAAGAAAAGCAGCACAATACTTGTACACTGAAAACTTCAAAACATTGCTGCGATATTAAATGAAGGGACATGCCATGTTTATGAATTAAAAGGCTCATTACTGTCAAGATATCAATTCTGTATTAACAATTTTTATCGATTCAGTGTAATTCCAATCAAAAACCAGTGAGCTTTTTGATAGAAATTGACAAGCTGATCCTAAAAATTACATGTAAATGAAAAGGACTTAGAATAACCAAATAATTCTGGGGAAAAAAACAAAGTTGGAGGACTTATACTATCTGATTTTGAAATTTACTATAAAGCCACAGGAATCAAGACGATGTGGTATTGGCCTAAGGACAGGCAATGAAACAGAACAGAATCTAGAAATAAATTCTTACATTTGTAGTCAATTGATTTTGATGACGGTGACCAGACAATTTAAGGGGGAAAAAGTCTTTCCAACAAAGGGTACTGAAGCAACTGGACATCCCTAGGTATGTCAGTGTCCCCAAGACCACCACCTCCAGGTTCAGTAATTCACTAGGAGGACTCGAAGGACTCAATATAGTTGTACTCTTGGCCCTGATTTATTACAGCAAAAGAACACAAAGCAAAATCAGCGAAGGGAAAGTACGTGGGGTAAAGTCTGGAGGAAACCAGTCACAGATGGCTAAAGGTCCTCTCTCCCAGAACGGCTTAATTCCTCCAGCAAGGAACATATGTAATATATTCATTAGAAATATAGCATCCAGGGTTTTACTGGGTGCTAGTCAGGTTGGCACCTCTGCCTAGCATGTTCCCAAATTCCCGACTTCAAGAAGGAAAGCAGATGTTTAGCATAAATTACACAGTTTGTACAAGTACTTTAAGCACAATGAGCCCCTCTTATTAGTCCTAGAACTGGTGGGAACTCTCCTGAAATCTATGTTTGCAGACACCAGCCAAGGGCCGACCCTACAAGCAGGCCTTCCCAAGAATAGCCATCTCAGGCCTGCTATAGTAGCTTTTCTGCACAACGGGCAAAAAATACACCTCAATCTAAAACTCATATCATATACGAATATTAAGTCAAAATGCAATACAGAGCTCAATACTTGAGCTAAAACTCTAAAACGTCTAGAATAAAACACAAGAGAAAAGTTCCACAACTGTGGGTTGGGCAAAGTATTCTTAACTACTCACGAAAGCACAGTCCATAAAAGAAGAAAATGATAAATTGGATCCTGTCAAATATTAAAACTTCTGTGTTTCAAAAAACAAACTAAACGAACAAACAAAAAACTTCTGTGCTTCAGAAGATATCATTTAAAAAAAAAAGGAAGAAAAATAAGCCAGAACTGGAGAAAATATTTACTAATTATAAATCTGATAAAGAATTTGTACTCAGAATATAAAGAGTTCTATTAGTTAAATAATAAAAAGATAACTCATTTTTTTAATGGGCAAAAGATTTGAATAGACATTTTAGTAAAGAAGATGTATGAATGGCTAACAAGCATATGAAATGATGCTCAATATCATCGGTCAATAAGGAAATGCAAGTGGAAAATGAGATACCAGTGAGATACCATAATGAGATATCGATACACACCCACTAGATTGGCTATCCTAAAAAAGACAAACAAGAACAAATATTACTGAGGATGGAGAGAAACTGGAACCCTCATCCATTGCCAGGTGTAACTGGCACAGCCATATTGGAAAACAGTTGGGTAGTTTCTAAAAATGTTAAACATAAACTTACCATCTAACAGAGTAATTCCACTCCTAGGAATCTATATGAGAGAAATAAAAACACGTGTCCAAACAAAGACATGCATGTGAATGTTTACAGTAGCATTATTCATAATAACCTCCAAATGAAAGAAATCCAGATATCCATTAACTGGCAAATAAATAGAGACACAAAACATGCCACATCCATAGAATGAAATGGAGTTAAGCAATATGAAGGAATGAACTTGACCCAAGTTCTCCAGCAGAGGTTTTGACACAGACTTGAAGACCTTCCAGGTGCTCCCTCATTTTACAGATTAGGAATCGCTGCAGAAATAACAGTAGCAATGAAAACCAAGTACTGAGCCAGACCTTGCTGAGCACATTTCCACGACCTATCTAGGCAGGTCCTCGGTCACCCCTCAGACCGGATACTAGAATTTATGCTCATTTCATCAGCCAAGAGCTCCAGCAGCCAGAGAATTGGTACCTAACCACCTCTGCCTCCTCACTAATGAAAATCCAGCCACTTGTCATCTGCTTGCTTTGCTCACCACCTTTCCTCCTGAGAGCACAGTACCAACAGCTTCTCCTAATGGTCTGCCCTCCCCACTGGGGCGGCTCCCCGCCCTTGTCATATATTTGGGCCCATCAGTTTCTCTCCATGATGTATTTATATTTCTTCTCTCCCTTCTCCTCCCCCCAGGCCCCCATCCGTCACTGAACTCCTTCTTTACCAATCAACAAGCTTACGCTGTGCTCTCTCGGAAAAACCCAAGCCTGACCCTGGTTGCAGATATGATGGCATCTGCCCCCTTACCATCCGGTAACTTTTCACATGTGTACATCTGGGCTCCTCAGCCAGGCAATGAGATATTGGAAGCTGAGTTGGTGACTATCATTGGTTTGGGGATTTTTTGGGGGGGGCCATGATCACCAATATGTACACATGCATACCTAAAACGAAATACTCACAAAACCATCCTTTGTCATAGATGTGATACACTCCAATATGAGTCTATTCTACTGTAGTAACCTCTTTAAAAAAAAAAAAAAAAAAAAACAATGATGTTTGCAACTCTCCAATTCTGATTCTCTGACACCAGCTGGGTGCCTAACAATTCAATTCAGTTCTGACACCAACTCCCGGGGTTAGCACAGACCCCCTAGTCATGGGCTCAGTGCCAAAACACCGTCACTTTGGGCACTAGTTGCCAAATACAGGGCTCCTGTAACTTCTGACCAGCTATAAATCTAGGGTTCCCGCAACCCCCTCCTCAGGTTCAACAGTTCATTAGAACAACTCAAAAAACTTGGGAAACACTTTACTTATATTTGCTATGGTTTATTTTAAAGGAAAAACTCAGGAAGAGACAGATAGAAGAGATCCTTAGGCCGAGGAGGGGCACGGAGCATCCATGTCCTCTCTGGGCATACTATCCTCCCAGCACCTTGATGTGTTCACCAGGCCAGAAGCTCCCCAAACCCCATCATTTAAGGTTTGGTAATTGATTAAATCATTGACGCTGGTGCCTGAACTCAGCCTCCAGCACTTCTCCCCTCCCTGGAGGTCCGAGGTCAAGGGCTGAAAGTTCCAACCTCTAATCAGGCTTGGTCTTTCTGGCAACCAGTCCCTCCCTCCATCCTGAAGATCCCCCTCTCTCATCAGCAGACATCTCACTGGCACACAAAAGACACTCGGAGAGTCCAGGGCCTCCAGCTCTATGCCAGGAACCAGACACAAAGACCAAATATTTATTTTTTATTATACAACAAAAGCAATCCATTTAACAGATTTCATTTATACTATGGGCCACAACCTGCTGCTTGTAAAATCTGTACTGCAGAGATGTTACTGAGAACATGATCGATTCACTAGCTGATGACACCCACAAGGATGCATGGAAGAAAGCTCTCCCAGCCCTCAGTATTGGGAATGGAATGGCTCCTTCTCAGTAACTGGTTTGCTTTTGGCACATGGGCATGCAATGTGTTCCAGATCCCATTCCCTTCTTCATAATACCTTCCCAGAAACTCAGAGAAAAACCATCTAATAAAGCATAGAGGGCCCGGTAGCAGGTACTAACCTTACTTCCAGCTAAATCTCTCCTTTATCCTTGCTTCTGCTCCTATATTCTCATTCACTCCTGTTTTAATCTTACATGTCGTGGGAGTAAGGTGCCTCCCATTAATTTTGGAATGAGGCAAGATGAACTATAACTCCTGGACGTCAAGACCTTTGCCTTCTATTTCTCTGTATTTCTCCTGGAACTCGGCATGTCCTTTCTACACTGTAGGGGCTCAACATATTTCAGTTACGAAAGAACAAACAGCACAATAAAGACCACTGTCTAGTGGCAGTGTGGGGTGGAGGGCAGAGGGGTGCTGACTGGTCCTTGGCAGCAGAGTGGGTCCAACTTAACTATGACAACTTAGACCCTATGACTCCTGTCTAAATACCTGAAGAGCCTCCAAATATGCCAATAATTCTTCTATTTCTTCATATTGATTTACCACATCTCCTCCCTCTAGACTTGACAACAATACTCTGGTTTCTCTTCAGATTGCACAAATCTTTTGCCTTTTAGACTTGACAACAATTTGAGATTTAGGATTTGCAACAAATCAATGCTCTGTGGATGTGGACATCTTTGTGTGAGTCACTGTAGAAAGGGCTGGTGGTCAGGCAGAGCCTCAGGTTTGGTTTCCACAATGCTGACCTTTGGGTACATGATGATTCAGAAATCAACTGCCAAGTTCAAGTTGTTTCTAGTACAGGTAATGATTTTTCACTGATTCACTGGTGTAAGGCGACTTCTCAAATAAGGTACATCAATTCAATAAGGCGAATGTGCCTAGCATCCATGTGCCCAAGCTGGGGGAATAGCTTGGGGCAACAGGTAAGAATAGAACCAGCTGGCCCAAATTAGGAACTAACACCAGAGCCTTGGTCTCCTCAGTACTGGTGCCCTGCACCTGGGCTGCCTTTCCAGATAAACAAAGAACCACTTCTACGGGCCTTCCTGTAAGCATATGGCTTTTCTCAGCTTTCCCTGGGATGCGCACCTCCTCTGAGGCCCTGTGATCTGGGGCCGGCTGGGACGAAGCGGCGCTGTTTCCGCCCTCTCCTGCCTGGAGTCTCCACGGCCTCCCTCCAGCCTCGACCACCAAGGGAACACCTTACTCTTAGGTTTTTCATAAAGAGCATGCACTTACTGCAAAAGTGAAGAACGAGAAGGTGTCCCACTTACTTTCTCTGAGTGCCCACCTCACCAAGTGCGAACAAGGGGTGGGGGTAGGGGGAAATCCATGTTCAATTATTTCCTGAGGCTACTGACCATATCCGCACACGGTTTCCCTCAATTTGGAGCTTCTGAGACCTTTCTCACCATTACAGTCCCGATGTGATGATGGCCTCTCTGCCTCGAGTCCAAAATCTCTCTAACATCCCCATGTTTGGTCTTAAAAATGCATGCAAATTTCGTGTTCTGACCCATATTATCTCCCTGTGTTTTAGTGTAACTTTTTCCCCCATGTCTTTTAGTAAAATTGTCCCTCTGGGAACAGGCATGACGACAGACACCACAGGCTTGCACCAGCTTCAGAGGCCTCATTGGAGCAGCTTGGCCTTAATCCATCTGACCCCAAATCCTGCTCTACTGGGGATTCAGGGACGCCGCAGCAAGTGCTGCCCAGAGCCCTCCCGTGGCCACGGGGCTAAGGACACAGATCAGCCCGTCTGGCAGGACGTCTGCCCCAGCCCCTCTGCCAGTGTAGGGAGGCAGACCTCAGAGTTGTTGGTGCAGGCCCTGAAGGCCACAGAGGGCTTGCACGCCCCACTGCAGAGGGGCACCAGCCCCCCTCGGAACTGACGATATGAGCAGTCATTAACCTCAAAGCATTCTCATTACAGCCAAAGCCACCCAGGCCACCCCTGGCCCAGAACTTCATGACCCTCTGCTCTGGAGATCACAGTCTAGAGGTTGGTGGGACTTGTCACTTGGCTCTCAGGGTGTTATTCCCCCCTGCCCCTTGAACTAGCTGCTGATGTTTATAAATTTGACTATCAGAGGGTTAAAAACAAAGTCAGATCTTTCGCTTCTCTTAGAAAAAAAAAAAAATCTGAAAACCTGGCAACCCTGGCCTTGCCCTCCACACGGGGCAAGAACACGTGTGCCCTGCCCTTCGCAGCAGTCCCTACCACTCCCTGTGGTCTCACAGCACAGTCCCAGCCCTTCACTCGTTTCCATCTCACCTGGCCCCTGCAGGCTGCAGAGGGGGCCGCCCCCACTCCAGTCCAATAGCTATCAGTACGGGAGGGGGACCCGGAGCCCACAGAAGTTAAATGACTTACTCTTGTTCAAAGAACCAGTTAAAACCCAGCTGTGTGGCAACTTGCTTTAAATTTCACAAAGATCATCTCTCTTGCAGAGAAACTTCATCACATTCCTACCCCAGCTTTTCTCAAGGGAGGGAATGGAGCTGGGAAAAGAGAGAATATTGTCTTTGCTTAGCCTAAAAAAGTACATTTACTATATCTGATATCTTCCTAATAAAACTCCAGGAAGCTCATGGACTCTTGGCTGATATAGATCCGAGAAATCCTTTGGCAGGGGAGGGGAGTACAAAATCTGGCTTCTCACAGTGTCTGCCCAGCCTTGAAGCCTTCTTACCTGTGCAGTTAAGAACTAGGACCCTGGCTGGCATTCTTGCATCTTAATGGACATTTTCCCAAATGCCCTCCCCCCAACCATATTCCAACTGCTCTACCTTCATCTGAGGACTGCGATGGGATATCTGAGAACCTGAAAACAGACAGAAGGACAGACAGAACAGTGAGGCCCAGTTTATGACCGAAACTACCCTTTGCTGGCAGGGATAGCCACCTAATCTGCCGCCCAGTGACACCCCTGGGGCGAGCGGGGCTTGGCTAAAGGCCCTATTTGTTTTCTGGAGACCGTTTGTGGTTGAGTCAGATGAATAAATACCTTTAGGGTTTCCTCTGACAACATTCTCCAGCGAGGGGCACTTTGAACCCTTATATCACTGTGAGAATCATTAACAACACCACCCCACCCCCACCCTGCCAGCTCAACAACGGCCAACCTGACAATGAGCTTGAGCCATTGCTGTTTGCTGGTGTTATTAACAGAGCAAGACAGACAAAAGTGCCCTAGTTCCCATCTTAGAAACGCCAAGTTCCCCGCTCAGAGAGGGCCTCCCTGGCCATCCTGACTCTAAGGCCACACCACTCTGCGGCCACCTCTATCACTATTCCCTTCCATCGATATCCTGACCCGATTAGGTTTATTTACTTGGGTATTAATATCCTCCCACAAAACATCAAGCATCACGAAAGCAGAGTCCTCTGATTGTTTGTAGCCTTATCCCCTTACACCTCGAACTCTGCTTGCCCCTTAGTAGGTGCTCAACAAATCCATTTGTGGGGTGAATGAACAGGCAAATCAACTGCAGCCCACTTCCGGGGAAGCCACAAAGTCAGGGATGCCCACCTGCCCCCTCGGCCACAGGGCTAGCCTGTCAAAGTGGCAACCAAAATCTGCAGCCACAAAACTCACCAAGGGGACGTGCCTGTGGCCTGCCCAGCAGAGCAAGCCCGGCATGCAGTGGGTACTCCCAAAACTGGGGGCCCCTCCTGAGTTGCACTGGCCACATGTGGTCCAGAGTGCTATGGACCTGACAATTTCCAGACTTCTCTGGGGACAGGGACACTGTCAGATATTTTAAACGGTGAAACATTACAATATTTTCCCAGTTTCCTGCAGTAATAACCTCCCTTCCACTTTGTTATAGAAGGAGCTGGAGAAGAGGGTCCCAGACACATGGTCACCCCCAGGACTTGTGTCCACCAGGACAACCAACACAGGCGCAGCACTGGCGTTCCTGGCCCAGTGGCAAGTTCGGGGGGTTGCTTATATTATTCTTCTGTGCCTTTGCAGTATTTCACAATAAAAATGAATAAAAGTAATCCATGTACTTTGTAAAAGAGCATTCGAACACTGAACGGAGTAAAATGAAAAGGAGAGTCGCTTCCATCCTAGTCTTGCTCCCAAGAGCCAACTCTACTAACACGTTTTCTTCATCCTTTTGAAAAAGGTCTGTGCATACACAAAAGCATGTGTGCGAATCCTTTAAACACAGTCTCAGGGCATGCGTCCTACACCTTTCTTAAGAAGCAAATACAGACTGATTCAGAAATGACTTTAGCCCAAGCTCATAGTCAGAAACTCTCCTTTTGTTTACTGAGTGCTCAGGTGCGCTGAGCCCGCCTACTGTACATATCTGTGACCACCAAAGTATTGTGGCTCCTTTACAAACACCCGATTTGTGTGTGTTTTTCCTAACAATCTCCAAGCCGCCTCTGGGCTCCCTAGGGCCTCCAACAGTGAAGCTGACCCATTGGGAACACCCTTTAGCCATATCCTGCCAGGTTTCTGGGTTCCCTGCCAGGTTCCACGTTCCTGCAAACACTCCACATCTCTTTCCGAGGCTCCAGAAGGCATCTGTCCATTTCCCAGGGCATCAGGCATTGTGCCTGGCTTGACTGCCCAGTGCAGGAGGCAGCATGGGACTGAAAAAGAATTACCCCTAGGACTCTGAAGGAAGTTCAGAAGAGGAAGCTGGCACATGATCTTGAGTTGCACTGAAGGGTGTGGGGAGGGCTTACAGCTGTTTGTGACACAGGTAAGGCTTCAGTGAGTTCTGTGCTCGGTAGGTAATGATTTTACCAGGAGAGCATAATAATGAGTGCCTCAGGCGCACGGGGCTGTACTAGGCCCCTCTCATTAGAGGGATGGTCACTGGCGATAGAAACGTCCCCACGACCTCCTTTCTGCCTTCCTTTCCTTTATACATTCAACGAACATTTACGAAGCATGATTCTAGACCAGGCACAGTGCTTGGCGGTAGAGAAAGTAGACGTGTCCCACAGAAAACAAACACAAATACAATAACTGGACACCCCTCAGCCCGGCCCCCGACTCCCGAACACACGGACAGGATAGGTAAAGTACTTGTCTTTAACATAAGCAAGCTCTAGACAAGAAAGAACATGCTCCAGGCTCCAGAGATGAGGAAGAAACCCAAAGCTAAAACTGAGAGTCGGAGAGAAAGTTGGGCAGGCCTGGGACTTTAGGGAATAGGTGGATAGGCCTTGGAGGAGGCTGGGCTCCCAGCTGAGGCCATGGAGCCAGCAGTCACCTACTTCAGAAGGTTTTCTGCTCCCGTTCTCATCCGCACAGCTTTCAGGATCTGCTGGTTCAAGGCAGCCCTCTGATTCTGCAGTTTGCTCCGGCCGGTTTGTGCAAGGGGATTACAACCCTACGGGAAAACGAGAAATGCCCCTCTAAATTGATGACAACATTTAATATAACAGAAATGATTATAAAACTAAACTTTTCTGAAAATAAAAGTAACAACATGGAAAATATGTAAAATATTGAAAAGTATAAAAAAGAAAAGAAAAGTCACTTATAATAACGTAACTCTAAAACAGCCACTCTAGACTGGTTTCTTTCCTACTCACGTATTTCATGGGCGTGGTGTTATGCTCCACATTAGTGGCTGTGTCGGAGTCCTCAAGACCAGCCCCACGTCTGGACATTCTCTAGGACTCACAGCACTCTGCATATAGTCGCACTCACGGCTAAGATTTACGGCATAGCTGGGTCGTAGGGGAAGAGACATGGGGGACTCTGGAGGAATCCATGTGCAGGCTTCCCTACACTCTCTCCTCTCCCACATGGGGTCACACAGAACACAGTCTTCTCCCAGCAACAGAAATGCAGCAATATGAATGCGATGTCTCCGTCCAGATTGGCACATTTAAGAATCAAAGCCAGGGGTTTTATTGGGGGCTGGTCACAAAGCCAGGGGTTTTACTGGGGGCCTCCGCCTAGCACGTACCAAAATTCCAGGCTCCCGGAAGGAAAGCAGGTGTTCATCGTAAACCACATGGTTTTCGCCATCAGTCCAGGCACAGTGAGCCAACCTTATCAGTTAGGGGATGGAGGCAACGCTCCAAGGGCCGGGTTCCCAGATGCCAGACGGGAGCCAGCCTTGCAAGCAGGCCTTCCTAAGGATAGCAGCTTCAGTCCTGCTCCGTTAACCCTTTTCTGCACAGTGGCACATAAGGTTATCATATGTCCTCACTTAATGTTCTGTCGTGAAAATTTCCGTTATTATGAAATGTTCCTCAAAATCATGATTTTAATGATTGAACAACACTGCCTTTTTTTGGATTTGCCTTTTCCTTATAGTTGGACAGTTAGATTATTTCTAAGTATCTGCTACTACAACTATTTGATGCGTATTTGTAAACACAAATCTTTTTGAACCAATTTTTCCTTAGTAGATTTCTAGGACAGAGTGATGGGGCAGGAGGGGGACGGGGTGAGGGGGCTAACCTTTTTAAGGCCTCCATGCACCAGCTCAATTATCCTCCAGGAGAGAAAGGCACTCCCTATTCCCTGTCCCCTCTCACCTGCTGGCCGTAGGCAACCACAAATCTACTTTCTGTCTGCTTAATTTTGCTTATTCTTGACACTTCATATAAATGCAATCATCATACAAAAGGTGGTCTTTGTGATGGGCTTCTTTCACTTGGCATGATGTTTTCAAGGTTCATCCAGGTTGTAGCATGTGTGAATTCTTCATACCTTTTTGTCCCTGACTAATGCTCCACTGCATGAGTACACTACATGTATCGATTCATCAGTTAATAGACATTTGGAGGTGTTTCCACTTTTTGGCTATTAAGAAAAGAGTTGCTTATTTGTGTGTCACTTTTTATGTGGATGTATGCTTTCTTTTCTCTTGGCTCTATATCTAGGAGTGGAACTGCTGTGCCATATGGTTAATTCTATGTTTAACCAATTGAGGAACTGTCAAACTATTTTCCAAAGTGGCTATACTATTTTACATTCCCACCAACAGTATATGAGGATTACAATTTATCCATATCCTCACCAATGTCCGTTATTCTCTTTCTTATTAAGCTAAACTTGTGCATGTCATATATCTCATGGTCTTGATTTGCATTTCCCTGATAATTAATGTTGACTATCTTTTCATGTGCTTATTAGCCATTTGTATGTCTTCTTTAGAGAAATATCATTTCAGATTTTTTGCCCATTTTTAAACTGGGTTATTTGTTTTTCTTTTATTGTTGAGTTGAAAAGTATTTTTAATCTTTGTCAAATTAATGTGTAAAAACAGGTATCCTGTTCTTCCAATTTACATTTATTATTAGTGAAGATAAACATTTTTTAAATTAAGTTTATTGGGGTAACATTGGTTAATACAATTATCTAATTTTCAGGTGTACATTATAATTTGACATCTGTATATTGTGTGAATATTTTTTTCATACATTATTGATCGCTTGAATTTCTCTGTCAGTGAACTGTGTTCTTGGTCCATTATTTCCTGGGGTATGTGGATTACAATGTTTCATTCTTAAGAGTTTATCAGAATGAAAGTTTCATTTTAACCTAATGGTATTCTTCCCAACCAGCAGGAAGAAACTTTAAGATCCGAGGGCTCCATTCCTTTTCGAAGTTTATCTTTAAGCTCTGCCCACTGACGGGGCTGTGATTACACCCTGGGAGTGGCTGGTGGGCAGTATTGGTGAGAAGACTGCCCTCTCTCCAGCTGCGTCATTGCAATGGCAGCTCTGCACACACCTAGCCTCCTCCACCTCTGCCCAAGCCACGCCCACGGCCTCCACCTGAAGGAGAGAGAAGTGAGTTATCTGCAGTCTCAACCTTCTCAGAGATTCCTATTATCAGTGACCTTTGGACTAGCAGGTCAGAAATGAGTTATGTTTCTCCTTTCACAAAGATTTCTCATTCTCAGTTCCCAGCAGGTCACCACCCACCTGTCCCCCACACAGCCAAGTTCAAATTACACAGAAATTCAGAATCTGAGTTGGAATGATATTAAAGTGAACATTTTTCAAATTATTAAATGATCCTTGATTTAAAATAAAAATCAGAAAACTAATTGTCTTTTTTCAGCTATGATTAAATATCTTTA
>NW_011888977.1:1454851-1468683 GCF_000151845.1 Pteropus vampyrus | reverse complement strand
TAAGATCCGAGGGCTCCATTCCTTTTCGAAGTTTATCTTTAAGCTCTGCCCACTGACGGGGCTGTGATTACACCCTGGGAGTGGCTGGTGGGCAGTATTGGTGAGAAGACTGCCCTCTCTCCAGCTGCGTCATTGCAATGGCAGCTCTGCACACACCTAGCCTCCTCCACCTCTGCCCAAGCCACGCCCACGGCCTCCACCTGAAGGAGAGAGAAGTGAGTTATCTGCAGTCTCAACCTTCTCAGAGATTCCTATTATCAGTGACCTTTGGACTAGCAGGTCAGAAATGAGTTATGTTTCTCCTTTCACAAAGATTTCTCATTCTCAGTCCCAGCAGGTCACCACCCACCTGTCCCCCACACAGCCAAGTTCAAATTACACAGAAATTCAGAATCTGAGTTGGAATGATATTAAAGTGAACATTTTTCAAATTATTAAATGATCCTTGATTTAAAATAAAAATCAGAAAACTAATTGTCTTTTTTCAGCTATGATTAAATATCTTTAATATTAAGCTAATTTAATATTAAAGGGCTAAAATAATTGCCAGCCTCTTTCCTTTCCACTTCCAAAAATTACAATCAAGGGATTGTTCAATCAGACTCAAAATTACATGGTTCACCAAAGCTGTGTTTGATTTAACAGAGAAGCTTAAAAAGCTAATTCCTTTATGTACATTTCCAGCACTAAGATAAGCAGCCATTCCAGCTCAGGGATAAGAACTTTCCTTGCTCCTTACTTTACCCAACTTCTGACAGGTCCGGAATTGCTACACCCTAAACCAGCCCACAGATGTGAGGTCAAGTTTCTAGATAAGACATAGGAATGTTTAGGATTAGATTGGACTGAATAATTAGACTCAAATGACATTACTTCTTACTGACAAGTAGGAATGCTGGGCCTGCTGGAAACACCAGAAACATCCACAGGGTTATTGGGAAACTTCCCAGAGCCCTGAGAGGTGAATTTAGGGAAGACGACCAGAAAGATTGTCACCAGAGGCTGTCTAGCCGTCCATGTCTCCTGTCTCTGCCAGGGGTTCTCTGCTGGTGGGAACCCACAGTCCTTGCCCACAACTTAGTTCCTGATTGGTTCACAACAGGATATAGAGCTGTTCCAAAACTGTTTGTGCCAGGGGCCAGGGCAGCACCTGTCACTCCTGCTTAGCCTGGGAACCTGGGGTGGGAAGGAAGCAACTGACCTGTCCTGGCCTCCAAGGTCATCGTCTGCAAGATTCAGAGAGAAGTGAGTCTTTCCTCTACATGGGATCTGCGGTTCCCTTACCAGACTAAGGTCTGGGCATTTGCATCAGTCTCAGAACATGGAAGGATGGTCCAACAGCCAGCACTCGAGAAGGGCAGGTACTGAGCAAAACCTCAGCTCCATCACTAAATCTGTGGGTGTCTTCCAAGTGTCGAGACAGCCGATGTGGACTTGGTGTCTTGGATCCCACAATTCTGAGGCTTAGAGGTTAAGAGGCTGAAAGAGTGGGCTCAGGACTTAAGCCCATGTCCTTCCTGGCACTAAGACGGGCTGGGAGGCTGCCTGAGTAGCAGGAATGTGTGGAAATGTGTGACAGCTCATCCGCCAACCCCAGGTGCCCCTCATCTGCTTCCTGGCTGAGGGCTGCCCAGCAGCACTGCTCAGCCTTTGGGCACACTGGCCTGCGTCCCACTCTCCCACCTCGTGACCCATGGTGGTCAGATGCGGTGAACCCATGCTGCCACACCTCCTTCCCAAGGGGAAGAACATCTGACTCGTGTCTGGCCAGTAGAAAAATCAAAGGCCCTTGGCGCTGAGATTGGTTCAGGGTGAGCACCTGACATAGGACAGTCAGAACCCTTCAGGCTTCGGTGTCCCTATCAACTGTGTACCTAGGGGAACGTGAGTCTGGGTAGCTGTAGCCACCTTACCACAGCAAGAACAGTGTCTCCTCAGAAATGAAGCCAATCAAGAGGGAGCAGAGCTGAGATGCTGAGTCTTGGTGGCAGCATTGGTGCCCTAGATCAAGCCAGGCCTGAAGCCATTCTTCTGGATTTCTCAGTTATCGAAGCCAATGCATTCCCTTCCTTGCCTAAGTCACTTTTTAAATTGCAGTATAAATTACATATAATAAAATACATAGATTTTATATACATAGTTCATTGAGTTTGGACAAATGTACACACCTATGTAACCACTACTCCAATCAAAAATTAGAACACTTCCAACACCCCCAGGCAACCAATACTCTGTTTCTATCACTACAGACTTTTGCCTGTTCTAGAACTTCATATAAACAGAATCACAGAGTGTGAATTCTTTTTCATCTGGCTTATTTTGCTCAATATTTGAGATTCATCCATGTTGTTGCACTTATCGGTGGTCTGTTCCTTTATAGAGCTGGTAGAATTCTATTGTAGGGATGTAATGCTGTGAGTTTATCTGCCTAAGCCATTTTGGATTTTTCTGGCACCTGTGACTAAAAAAATCCTTACTAGAATAAGTTCACCTAGAGTGAAAATTCTACCTGTCAACATACACCGCATGCCCTTAGTGTATAGTCATATTGTTTGGCTGGGAAACAGTATTTAAAAGCAGCACCTAGGCAAAAACTGAAGGCATTTTATTTGAAAGAAAGAGAAGGACACTTAAAGCTACACCTGCAGAGACCCACACTGGAAAGGAAGATAGGCCAGGACACCAGAAAAAAACACACACAGACAGAATGGAGCAGCATTTCCTCCCAGACTGAGGCCCTGCTCTGGGCAGTACCTGGCGCCTTGCACCCCTCCACCCAGAGAACTAGTGGGACCCCTTCTTCCACACAGCTACCGATAAAGCCCATAGAAATTGAGGGCACAATGTGAACCTGGGGTCTCCGGGTCAGAGACTGAGTGATGGATGACAGTGCAGGGTCTCCTGGCCAGAGACCCTCACGGAGGGCATGGGAGAGCTGGTGCTTTTTGCTGCTTCTCTTACTCCTTCCTAGTTACGAAATTCCTCACTCAACCACCAAACTCTGGAAAATAGAATTGTTTGTTTATGAGTTAGCCCGAAGCTGTCAACTAGAAAGCACAGAAATAGCATGCAATACCCTGCAACATACACACATATGTCTCATTTAACTCTTCATCACGCTAGAGATTCAAGGCAGTGATGAACAGAATCCAGCTTTTCCACGTCCATAAGTAAAACATGGATTTGGCACTTGTAAAGAGCCCTCCTGCCCTTACAGGATCCCCATCAGGGCTGCAGGCTGAGGCCAGCAGTATCCCAACACATTCACAGGGGCATGGGACCACAATACAAGTCAACGCTCAGCTATAATCTTTTAACTAGACGCTCCCTTCAGTCGGTTTTACAAATCTTTAGAAACACCTATTGTGTGCCACTCAGTTATTTTTCAACATGCTGAATAAACAACAAAGATTTATAATCAGCAGAATTGTCATGAATCAAATGTATTTCCACAACTAATGACCTGCTTATTGCAACTCGTAGGATGTAGTCACCAACAGTTAACAGGCCTTATCTAGGTGACTTTGTGGGATGGGGTAGGGTGGGGGCTGGTATGTGTGTGAGATTTTGTACACTTCTATAATAACCTTTTTTACAACAATTTATACTACTTTTATAATACAAACGATGTTGGAGAAAAAGAAGCTACTTCTGAATGGTCTTCAATCACCTGCCTTTTCTTTTCTTACAATCCACTCGAACCTGGGGACTTTCTGAGGGCATACAGCCATGTTGAACTCTGGGTCTGACTGGAAAGGCCTAAAGGACTTATATTGCATCTCTCCCTGTCTTGGGGACTGCAGGTGGGGACCTCGCTCCTGCTGGCATCCCTTGCCACCTGCTCTGACACTCAGTTCTCTGGCTGAGTTGCACCTGCAGTCCCGCTGTCCTCTGTGGCCACCTCCAATGTGGCCTTTGTGTCACGAGACTCTGGTATCTGAGCCAAAGGAGGAAGTGGTGATCAAGCTAAGGCCAATGCCTGGTCTCATCAGGTGGTGTCTTGGAAACCACCCAAATAGCCCCAGGAAGCAAGGGACATTTACAGTATTACAGCTCATCATGTTGACTCTCCTCTGAGTCACCATGAAAATTCTGTTTCTGCCAGGGGACCCCTTCTGGCCAGGATCCCGAAATGTGAGGAGGTATTTGTCAGACACACCCTCTGAGCCCAGTGTACACCAGTACGGCTAGACCCTCGCTAAGGTCATGAACAGTCTGGGTCTAGCCTGGCCTTCAGGACCTGGCCCAGGCCATGGCAGGGCATGGGGTAGGGAGGAGGCAGCACGGTAAACCTTCACATCCCCCCTTTTCCCTCCTTCCCTCCTCACCTGGGAAAGGATTCAAGGCTCCAAGGGCATGGGTCCAAGTACCTGGTGGGACATCATCAGTGCCCAGTAAAGCTGGACCTGCTGGGCCCCCAAGACCTGGGCTCTGCAGACTCAACCCAGTAGAAGGCTTCCCAACACATAAGTGTGTACATAAATGTTGCATACACATGTCCAACATGAAATTACACCCCACGAAAATGAATGGTATGGAGGAAAAACTAGGAGAAGCTTCTGGATTTAAAAAAAACTCTTCTCTGTCCTTCTCTGTTGGAGCCTCTGGGAATCCCAGAGTAAACAGTGACCACAAACCAGGACACAGTGAACTGTGGGGCCCCATCCAGCCTGGAGGTTTCTATGCACAAGAAACAACTTCTCCTCCAGCTCTTGAGTAAAAACAATGGAGCTAAATTCATTTCAAGTCATTAGTGTTCCCAGAGGATGAAGAGGCATAGATAAGGACCTGACAATGCTGCACTTTGTGCTGACTCTCTTCCGCACAGTGCTAAGACCTTTCAGGCCCTTTCACAGCTTTCTCTAGATTTTCTCTGGCTGGTTCTCTTTTGGCCAAGGACCAGGCCCTGAGGGTTTTAGGACTACAGCACATAGAGAGCCGTGGAGACGAGCCCTGCTCTCAGGATTGCAGTGTCTTAGAAACCTGCATTACTCTGCATTAACTGCATAGGCCGGAACACGCATTCTTCCAAGACTTTCTTTAGGATTAGCATAAAAATCTGGGGGGAAAAAAGCTCCATTTCTAATGGTCATTCTTTTAAGAAAGTAATTTATAGCACTAATCTTACAGACCCGTACCTTTATGTAAACATATAAAGAAAGAATGAAAAAAACAGTGAGAAGCCAGAGAAGAGAGAAATATATTGCAACAGACCAGAAAGTATTTTTTTTGTTTGTTTGTTTTAATTCAGAGACCCCCCCAAGCTGCTAGCCCAGGAGGCCCCAAGTGGGTCCTGGCGGTGTCCATGCCTGACCTGGGGCTAAGCTGTGCCCACGTCCTTGAGCTCTGCACAGCCAAGTCCTGCACAACCCCCCAAAGACTCTGATTTACCAGGAGGCCTCCCTCTCTGCCAATGATTGTCTCACACATTCAGGGTCCCAGCTCAGCTGGCACAGCGGTTTTTGGGCAATTCGTCTTCATTGTATGTACAAGTCACACGAAACAGACCTGAAGCTGTGCATATGGACTGTGGAACCCCCGCTACCCTCCAATACACACACTTTTTGCACTCTGGATTAAAGCAAAAAAGCTAATTTCTGTCCAAGCACGGACCAAGCTATCAGACAAAGTGCCAACTCCTAGCAATGCTTGGCACCCAAGGAAATGAGGCTCACTGTAAACTGCCACAGAATCCATACTGAATAAGGGTCAAGTGTGCCCCAAAACCTGACAGCAGTCAGGCTCGGAACTGTCACTCAATAAATGCTTTTGGAATGAATGGAACACAAAGGCAGTTCAAAAAGAGGAAAGGTGGGGAGGCAGAATAAAGGGAACAGGATGAAAAGAGAACCTTGACTTTAGTAGAAATTAATTTGATCCTGTAAGGATGGACAAAAATCCCAAAAGTCCAGGGGCACTTGTATGATGCCCTGACTACATCTCCGGCCAGGGTGTGCTCTTGGCTTGGCTGCCAGGTTTCTGGAGTGGACTCCCCTCTGGGATTGCCACTTGGATATCTCATGGGGGCCTCGAATCCAAGTCCACCTGCTTCCACACCGGCCTCCTGGGGCCCCCATGACAATTAGGCACATGAACATCCCCTCAGACACCTAAAGCAACATTTTGGATTCCTGCCAGGAATAGTCCACCATATCCTGTCCATTGGTTCTTCCCATCCCTGCTAACACTGCCATTGCTCCAGACCTCATCATTCCAACCTCCTCACTGTGATCACTGCCTCCGGTCTGAATTAGGGGTGCAAGCTGGTGGGAAGGATGGGTAGTAGTGGGGCTCTTTATACAGCACTTTATATAACTGACTGAAAAGCCATCAATAGTCTATTATCAGAGATGATGGGGACCACAGGGGGCTAAGCCCCCCAACTCCAACTCCTCCCTGCCTGGCTCCACCACTGCCTCTCCCCCACCAACCACTCAGCAGTCAAAGTGGTCTCGTGACGTGAATCTCACATGTCCAGTCCTGCGTTAAACACTTTGATGGATGCCTGGCTCTCCTCCCATACATCCTGGATGCATGACCCCAAATAGCCTAGTTCCCACTTGTATCGTCACACTGCAGAGGGTTCCCTCACAAGTGTTCACAATTCCATGCTTTTACCCATGCTATGCCGTCTACCTGAAACGCTCTTCCACTCCTTCTTCACCCTTCTCTACCTTTTATTCAAAGAGCATTTGTTTTAGGTCAAACTGGCTTGGATCGCAGATCAGGAAAGGTTCAACATCAACACTTTTTTATTATCCTCACACAAAGAACATTCTTTGGACTGATATGAAGTAGCACAATAATCATTACAAGGTCTCCTTTTCAAAAGAGATGTGATTTACCTTATTTTGCACCCACAATTCTCTTATCCTCCACTGGAGAAACTGCATCTAAGAAACGTCCGATTTTGCATCCTTTCACGGCTTCGTTGCCATGTACCCTTTCCCATGCACATCCTCCCCCTGGAAAACCTGTTCTGGAACACTTGGGAACATAACCCTCACAGGTGTTCTCCATCTCTTCTGCCCCACCTCAGTCATTTCCCCCAGATGCTGCTGTAGGTCCAGACCCCCAATTGCTGGGAGAAACAATTCAGGAAGAAAAACATTCCCAGAATGAGGCAGTAACTTGCTGCAGGCTACAGAACAATTTTGTGGGGGTGGCAGTCAGGCTCTGAGGCTCTAGTGATTCCCAGGCCCAGCTTCCTTCTGCAACTCATGGCCTGTGATCCTCTGTCCCAAAGGCCACACATAATTAGCAGTTATAATCCTATAATTCTATGATGACATCTTTAAACTTAAATATACCTTAAAACTACTCTTCTTTTAAAAAATATGCTAAAATCAATTTAACCAAAAATAATTTTTTTTCCCACTCTGTCCTCACCTGTTTCCACATCCTACCACCCTCCAGTCCTGCCCATCCCCCGGGGCCAAGTCTCCTCACCAGAGAGCAAAAGCCCAAAGGCTGCATGCAGCACAAGGGAAAAGGAGGAAGGTGCCAAATCCATTTACCCACTGGATCATTAGGCTTTGAACAATTAAGAATTGATTGCTCTGTGAAAAAGTTTCATTTCCCTATTTATAATTATACATTCTACCTTGGGTCATATATGTTATTTAAATTAAAAACAAAAAACAAAAAACAATCTCTCTACCCACCCAGCTGAACCTGGCTAAGCTCCAAGGGCTATTTTTAGATTGGCAGGGACCTGCAAGGAGGAAGGGTAGAAGGTGTCACCGTGCCTCCGGGCTCAAAAGCATCTTTGTGACACAGGCCTTGCCACCTGCAGGCATCCAAGCGCCCCCGCTCGGCAGGCTGAAGTCGTTTTGGAGGGGCTGGGATGCGGACTGTTATCTGCAGGGCGGGAGGCCTGGGTGTGTGCCACGGGTCGCCTGAAACTGCTCAACTCCCCAGGAGCCCGCACTCGCCCCGGGTCTCTCCAACAATCAAATAAATCACGTCTGCCGCTCTCAAGCCCTTCTGAGCGACCTGGAGCAGAAGAGAGGGGCGACCCCCGAGGTCACCTCCCACCAGCAGCTTTCCTGTGCCCTCTAAAACGTTTAAGAAACAGAACTGGAAGCATTCTGGAGACCGCCAAGCCGTCTCAGGTGGTCCCTTCTATCTCCTCCGGCGCCCTCGACAGGGGCTCGGGTCCCAATACGCCGTGAGGAGAGCGCCAGCGCAACTATGAACGGGTCCCTTCCCCAAGCGCACCCTCTGGACCCCATCGTACGCAGGCACCTGCGCGGGGAGGCTTCAGGCATCCCCAGCCCCGGAAGCCACCAGCTCTCGGCCGTCGCGTACACGGCCGCCGCACCCCTCACCCCGAGCGTCCGCCCCGCCCGCCCTAAGGCCAGCGCGCCCCCTCCCCCTCCCGGCCTGGTCGACCCGGGTCGCACGCTCCTGTAGGCTCCTCCGCAGCCTGGGGGAAAAGAGGTCTGCAGCTCGCAGATTTCCCGCCTGCCCGAAGCCACCCACCTTCCGAAAGTAGCTGTCGCCCTCCTTCTCCAGCGGTTGGGGGGCCGCGGGCAGCAGAGTGTCAGTCATACTGGCGGCGTGGGAGCGGAGAGTGAACTGAGGTTGGGCAGCCGCTGGGGCCCTAGAGAGAGTAGCGAGAGCGGGGCGGGATTCGGGCGAGACCCGCCCTCGCCTCCGCCCCTCCCCGCTGCGCCCGCGAGGCCTCCCGTCCCGCCCCGCCCCCAGCCCGGCTGCGAGCTCGGAGACCCGGCCGGGCCCACCGAGACCCCGCCCCCGCCCCGCCCCGGCGCCTGATTGGTGGAGCAGGCCCGGTGCCCAGACCTGAGGCCAGCCGTGCAGAGAGCTGGGACCCCTGCGCGCGTCGCTCGCCCTCTCTCAGCCTCAGGGACGTAATCTGGACGTCGTGGCGGTGTCATCCCTATGGTGCAGGGGTGGGCCGGGGTCTCTGCGGCCGCAGTGAGGCCCAGGCTGGGAACCTGGCCCCTTGTCTGGAGCGGTGAGGGCAAATGCAGAGCGCACGGGTAAAGTCGCGGCCCTTTTTAGGAGGAGCGCAGACGCGGGAGGACAGTAACCAGACCTGACGCCACGACCAGGGCGCAGCGGGAGCGCAGTGCTCTGGGCCGAGTGGTCAGCAATACCTTCCCGCCAGAAGGGACCCGGGCCAAGTTGGGGACTCTGAGGGAGAGTTGGCCAAATTACTCGGCGCGGCAGTCAACCTCTTGTTCCCCCACCCTCGCTGCAGAGACTAGGTAGATCCTCTGGGGATCGCAGAGGGCGCTGGGAGAGGAGGTCCACCTACGGAAGGACCCCCAGAAAGGATTTTGTGCTGGAAAGACTCTGCAGGTATCTTTGAACATGTTTCTTAACCACCATTTCAAACCTCAGCTTTCTCAACTGCAAAATGGGGCCGCATTACCCGCTCTCTGGCTGGTCGAAAGCATTATAACAAAAGTGCGTGTTAAAGCTCTTAGCTGGGTCTGCGGCCATGCCACCCTGAACAAGCCGGATCCAGGCTGATCTCGGAAGCTAAGCAGGGTCCGACTTGGTTAGTACTTGGATGGGAGACCACCTAGGAAGACCAGGTGCTGTAGACCTAAAAAGGGATTGTAAGCTGACTAGGTCTTTGCAATCTGTGAGGTCGACCAAGGGTTGCCTCGCCTAAAAAAATTAAATTAAATTAAAGCTCTTAACTGGGCGAAAGGATGCACCTAGCTTAGCGAAAGGGAGTCTCTGGGGACTGGGTTCGCCACCCACCGCCGACGGGTAGACTGACAGGCTCAGGGCAGATGCCTGGCAGAACAGAGTCCCAGACCCTGAGGAGGGAGCAGGAAGCCCCCAGCTGGGGGGCCGGGGACGCCCCTCCAGGCCAATGCCCAGCAGTAGCAAAACCCCTCCCCCAACAGGAGACACCTTTGGGCAGTTGCCACTGCGTTTGGCGGTCACGGTAGATGCTATAGGTAGAACAGAACAATCTGCTTTCAAAACAAGCCAAGCGTTTACTTCTCTTAAAAAATATAAAATAAAAATTTAAAAGGATTGTTCAAAAGTTTTAAAATAAATAGTAGCAACAACTAGGAACCAACAATCAAGTCAATTTCAAAACAATCCACCTGTCACTGCCAACTCCATGATGCTGCAGATGAAAAGGCATTTCCATAAAGAATTGTTTTAATTCTAAGAACCTGGAGAGCCCTAACCAGCTCAGTGCTGGGACAGGAATATGAAAAACCCTAGCAGATGCAAAAACTTCCCTTCTCTCTTAGCGTCAGAAGTGAGTATCAAGCTAATTTCATCATATGCCCGTCACCCTATAATTGATCCATTGCTCTGGAAAAGTATTGCCCCCAGGTATTGAGAATTACAAACAGCTGCTTCCGTTTCAGGTGGCAGGTCACTCTACTACATTTGTAATATTACGACTGTTACTACTACTGCTACTACTAATTATCCATAATAGAACCTCTACTTTAGCCAGAAAGTTTGTAGATATTATGCTTCATTCTCATGACCCTTCTTCAAGTAAGTGTATTAAATGGTCTTCATTTGAAGAGTGAAGTGGCCAAGGGCACACTCCTCTGTGGCTGAGATCAGTTTTAGTTCTGGCCTGCTGACTCCAGTCATCTTCTACCACCTTGAAGCTCCAGTTACTTTACAATTTGTCACATATGCATGTCACACTTGCACTATTACTGACTTTAATAGTCTTTTCTAAATTTACTTACTTTATTTAAACAAATCATTAGTGGAAAACCAGCAGCACTTTGCCATATAGGGAAATACACGTAAAAGTTAACACAATGAACACCAAAATCTGTCATTGAATCTAGCCTGACATCATTGCCTTCTTGAATTGCTTATTTCATTAAAAAGGAAGAGCAAGAGAAGAAAGCATGTTGTTAAAGACACACTGGCCTACCCAAAGACTAGCTCCTGGGCATCATTGGAGGAAAAGAAACACTTGAGTCCCAGCAGGCATCTCCTGGCTATGTGAACCACCTGAGCGTCACTCCTCGGGGTTGTGCAGAATTAAACATTCTCATGACTCCTTGCAAGGGGACCCACAGGCCTGACTCCGTATCTCTGATCCTATTGTGACCAAGAAACTGCTGCTGCTGCTAGCCCAGCAGGAAAGTAATATCTAACCTCTTACTTGTCAATTTTGTTGGTGGCATGTATTGCAAGCACACAAATGAGCTCCTGTGCGCCTAACAAAAAAGTGATGTGGGAATTTCAGAGATGGGCAAAACATTAAAATCTCAACTGCAGACAACCATTTTATCAAGTTGCTGTTTTTTCTACATGGCTGAAGCCAGCAATCGACTGTCTAGGCACCCAGTTCTTCCAAATAAAATGCAAGTCTCACCTCCTAACACCTGCTTATTGACAAAAGAAGCACTAGCTTCTCCAGGGTGTGAAAAATAATATAATTTAAAATGGAGCCATAGCTGCCATCCCAGAGGACCTACTTTGTACACAGCTCACTCCTAGAACCCTTGGAATGTTAAAACTGGTCAAAATAACCTTTGGGCTGGGTGTAAAGAGGCATTGTATTCCAAACAACTGTTTGCAAAGATAACAAGAAAGCAGATATCAGGGCTAGGGAATGAAGATTAAAAACATTCTTTAGAATTAATGTCACTATGTTATAGCTTATCTGCACCTATAGAAATGCTTTCCTTCTATTGATGCAATTTTCCCCCTCCCCTTTCTCATAAAGACCCCTTGCCTTCCCTTTCTAATCGAAATACTATTTGGGTTTCTGTCTAATCAGTGCTTCCAGAATAGCTATTCTTTTGGATCTCAAATAAATGCTTGTTGCCTCTTACTTTGGCCTTTATTTTTAGGTTAACAGGGAGCAGCCCAGCATACATTTCCTCCTGGAGAATCTGATGAAATTTGCCAAATTAAAAGTAGAAATTACAAGGTAATCCTTAAGTGAATTAAAGGTTTTAAGTTTTAAGCGTTAAAAATTCCAGTATATATAATTGAAACTACTAGTCGTAAATTATAGACTCAATTTTGCAATTTTTATGAAAAACATTCTTAGAAATTGAAGCCATATGGTGCTACAGAGGAGCACAGGACTTTTTAGCATCCTGGAGCCACCCTTTTCATCTCAAAGTCCTTCTAGGAGGAACTTGCATTTCTTTCTCTGTGCTTTTGAGATGTAAATAACTGGTCTTCTCCAGGAACTCTTATCTAGGTTATCTTTTTAAACTGCAAGTTCGAGGAATTTAATTCTTATTTTTAAAGAAGGGTTGTAGGGGGAAGGTCATTTGAAAGATCCCACTTTTATGGAAGGCATGAGGTCTCTGCATCTGTTTTTGTGTTCATGTGTTTGTGTGTGTGTGTGTGTGTGTGTGTGTGTGTGTGTGTGTGTGTGTATGTTGTATATGTGTGGTATTTTCTACGTCCAGATGGTGTTGCTAATTTGTAAAACTGATGGGCTTAAGAACTAGACCAAAAAAAAAAAAAAGGCCACATACTAACCTGACAAGCTCAGGGGAGGCCAGCATATAAACAATCAAGACATGCCTGTTTTAGTTAAATCAACAAACTAAATTAGCTTTAATTTCAATTTTTTTTTTCAGGCAAGGCAATCCACGATTGACTTCACAGACTGAATTCAGCAGTGGGCCCTACAAACTCAGAGATCGAAAGTAATCACACTGCATAGTCTGAACAAAAAACTTCTAACCAAAAGCTGGTTATGATGGGTTGTCACACCCTGGGCCTGTAGCTTTCTTGAGGAAGGTCAATCTTTACCTTAAGTGAGCCTGTCTAAGATAACAAACCCTTGGAATGTCAGAGTAATCCCTTTTCCCAGACCCCTCAGGGTGCAACCCACTGCCCCAAAGCACAGAGACCACAGAACTCCTCCTAATTATCTTGTTCCCCACACACCATCTCTGTGTTGTAAATGTTAATTATTAACTCTCCTGTACCCACCAATGGAAAAGAAATATGTGTCTCTTTGTTTTACATTTTATCCAATCCCAGAGATGTTCCTGCATTGCTTTCTCCCACTCCCTTAACCTACCACTAATGAACCCGCCTTCTGTCTCCTCCTTTGTATAAAATAAGCTGCAAGGCTGCCATGCTCTGGAGCATTTTCTTAATCCATTGAGATTTTGCTTCCTGGCAATTGTCAGTTTGATTCAGATAAACTTATTAAAATTCTCTACAGGTTTGGACATTTCTTACATCGACAAAACAAACCAGTGCTTATGTAAATTAAGGATTGGATATGCTAAAATTCTCAGAAATATAGAAAATAAGCCAAATGCTTTTGGTATTCACATGACTTGGAAAAAATATTTGAGTCATTGGCCATGCCATCCTGAACAGGGCCTGGCCTGGTTAGTACTTGGATAGGAGACCACCTAGGAAGACCGGGTGCTGTAGGCATAAAAAATGAAAAATAAGGGATTGTAAATTGACAAGGTTCTTGCAATCTGTGAAGTCAACCTTGGGTTGCCTCGCCTGAAAAAAAAAAAATTGAAATTAAAGCTAATTTAGTTTGTTGATTTAACTAAAACAGGCATGTCTTTATTGTAGGGAGGACTCAAGAGAATTAAAATGTTAATCAAGCCACATTCAGAGACTGCAATTTGTGATCAGCCCTGCAGCCAGGCCAGGAGGACACCTTCAGAACAAAGGAAGATTTCTGCTGGGATGGCTAACAACCCATTTCCCCACACCTGTGAAGGGGAAACAGGAACCAAGAGTCATTCCTTATGGCTAAAACCGTGGGGAACCTATGGATTAAAGGCTGGGAAGTGCCAGCAGGCCTTTCACTCTACATATTCTTACCTTTTGGGGATATATATACTCTTCCCTTTCCTCAC
>NW_011888977.1:1444298-1454801 GCF_000151845.1 Pteropus vampyrus | reverse complement strand
GGTTATGATGGGTTGTCACACCCTGGGCCTGTAGCTTTCTTGAGGAAGGTCAATCTTTACCTTAAGTGAGCCTGTCTAAGATAACAAACCCTTGGAATGTCAGAGTAATCCCTTTTCCCAGACCCCTCAGGGTGCAACCCACTGCCCCAAAGCACAGAGACCACAGAACTCCTCCTAATTATCTTGTTCCCCACGCACCATCTCTGTGTTGTAAATGTTAATTATTAACTCTCCTGTACCCACCAATGGAAAAGAAGTATGTGTCTCTTTGTTTTACATTTTATCCAATCCCAGAGATGTTCCTGCATTGCTTTCTCCCACTCCCTTAACCTACCACTAATGAACCCGCCTTCTGTCTCCTCCTTTGTATAAAATAAGCTGCAAGGCTGCCATGCTCTGGAGCATTTTCTTAATCCATTGAGATTTTGCTTCCTGGCAATTGTCAGTTTGATTCAGATAAACTTATTAAAATTCTCTACAGGTTTGGACATTTCTTACATCGACAAAACAAACCAGTGCTTATGTAAATTAAGGATTGGATATGCTAAAATTCTCAGAAATATAGAAAATAAGCCAAATGCTTTTGGTATTCACATGACTTGGAAAAAATATTTGAGTCATTGGCCATGCCATCCTGAACAGGGCCTGGCCTGGTTAGTACTTGGATAGGAGACCACCTAGGAAGACCGGGTGCTGTAGGCATAAAAAATGAAAAATAAGGGATTGTAAATTGACAAGGTTCTTGCAATCTGTGAAGTCAACCTTGGGTTGCCTCGCCTGAAAAAAAAAAAATTGAAATTAAAGCTAATTTAGTTTGTTGATTTAACTAAAACAGGCATGTCTTTATTGTAGGGAGGACTCAAGAGAATTAAAATGTTAATCAAGCCACATTCAGAGACTGCAATTTGTGATCAGCCCTGCAGCCAGGCCAGGAGGACACCTTCAGAACAAAGGAAGATTTCTGCTGGGATGGCTAACAACCCATTTCCCCACACCTGTGAAGGGGAAACAGGAACCAAGAGTCATTCCTTATGGCTAAAACCGTGGGGAACCTATGGATTAAAGGCTGGGAAGTGCCAGCAGGCCTTTCACTCTACATATTCTTACCTTTTGGGGATATATATACTCTTCCCTTTCCTCACCGTATGTCCATATCAAAGGAAATGGGAACTAAAGAACGACATATAAACTGAATTCCCTGAACACTCGGGGTCCCTCTCAGTGCCTTTACTCTGTCTTTCACTGTCTCTCTCATTGTCCCTCTCACTGTCCCTCTCACTTTCTGCCTCTGAGAGGAAAGCACACTCTGTGGACTATTATCCCTTTTCTAACAAACTTTCCTTTTGACTCTAACTTTGGCGTGTGTTGAATTCTTTCTACACTCTGCCAAAGGACCTCTTCTTCTCTCTGTACAAGGCTTGGTCTTCCCTCTTCCCAACTCTGGGGAATTTGTTGTCCTGCATCATCTTTACAGTTATCAACATTAAATATACTACTTTTATTCTATCTAAGCTTATAAGTTTGTTAGCAAAAATAATAACTTAGAATGATGGCTGACTTCATTTAATATCTCACGAAGTTTTCACAAGTAACCTAAACATAATTGTTAAGGGTACATCCATTAAATAGATGTAAGTAGGAATAAAACTTTTTAGGTAAAAACTTTTATAGCAACGATTCTGTGTTATAGTAAATATACTTAAGAATAATTTCGGCGGCCCCCTTAAGTATGAACTATGGCTAAACATTACTTGGCCTTGATCTTTTACCACAAGTAGACTGGTGTTGCCATCGGAAGAGCGTGTGAAAAATGTGATGGTAGGTGTGTGATCTGTGACACCTACGTGTATCCATGAATCCTGGAGCATATATGTGATGAATGTAACTTTTGGCTCCTCTCAGGGGCTGTGTGTAATCCGTGGAGTGCACCATCTAGGAAAAGGATAGAGGTGGTTGCCCAAAGATTGTCAGTTTGGGTAGCTCTAAGACAGATGTCATTTATGAAAGGAAAAAATATGACTTCAAGAAGAGGTGATGGATGGGCGGCCTCTTCCTCCCCACAACAAGCTGCCGTAGATGCCAGAAAAGATACCTACTCCTGCCAGCAGAAAGGGAGTGGAGCGCAGACTGTCACCCGAATCTCCTATTGGTGCATGCACTGGCACCTTTCCGCCCTCCTCTCCTCTCACCCAGATAATGTGGTAGGAATGGAAAATGAGTCTTCACAGAGCATTCTGGCAGACTGTATCAGAAAAAAAAAATGATAGAGTAGTTCACAGTTTTTCTTGAATTCAAGAGGCAAGAGTCTGTTTTCTACATTGATAAGTTCCTGCCATACACTAAGAGCTTCTAAAACAGGGACAGTACCATTTCAGTCTTCTCTCTGAGGAGTTGACTGTGAAGCTACACGCAGTGAGAAACGTCCTACAGTGGCTCTGATGGCAGTTGTCCTTGATGAAACATCTGCAGTGTGGTAGGGAGCTCTCAGAACAATAAAATGTGGGCATTTAATCTTGTAATACTTACCAGGTGGTGCTTGTTCATGGTTTTTTTTTTCTTCTAAGAAATGAAAACCCTTTCTGTTGCTATTGTATTAATAGGTGTTTATTTTCTGGTCATCCAAAAAAAAAAAAAAAAAGAATAGCTCCCAGAAGCTTTTGGTAATTTGAAAACTTAGAGTTTTGTTAAATTAAGTGAAAAGGTGGAAATTATTAAAAATCAATATTATTTTCAAATAAGATAAAATACTGAAACATTACTTGCTAAATCAGTTTAAGTTTACCTACTTTTGGCTTCTAAAAACTTAGAAACTAAAAGATAAATTTCTCTGTTAATAAAAATGTTTTGTACTATGTCGAGGAAATGTATGTTTCTAAAATATGAAATATATTTACCAGTAAGAGCCTGTTTCTAGAGGTTATGAAATGTATTCATAAATTGGCCAATCTAAAGGAAGCTAATTACTTAGTTTTCATTAGAAGTTAATGTTTTAAAGATTAAAAATTCCAATATATGTAATTGAAACTACTGGCAATAATAGAAGACATAACTTTGAATGCAAGGAAATAATATATATTTTCAATTAAAGAAGGTAGGTGAACAAAAAGTGGGCTCTGTAATAAATCTCACAAGTTCAGTTACTGAAAGTACCCTCATAGGGTGTTCTGCTCATAAATTCCTAACTGGGCAGGTCATGATGGATAATCTTACCCCAGGTCTGTACAAGGTTTATCTTTGCCTTAAGCAAGCCCTGTCCGTTGTTCCTGCGCATTTAGATCTTCCAGATGCTAGAAGTAATCTTCTTTTCCAGACCCCTCAGAGGTGTAATCACCCTCAAGGGATCCCGTGATCTTGTTAACTATCCTGTAATCCAATCATAGAGATTTCTTGACTTGCTTTCTTCCACCTTCACATAATATCACTTATGTTCCCTTCTTAATTCCAAGTGAATAAAAAGAACTATGAAACTGTCATTTGCCAGAACTTTTGAAATCTTGCTTCCTGGCATGTTTGGCTCAAATAAACCCTTATGAAAAATTCTCTAAAGGTTTGGACATTCCTTGGAGATACATTTTTGAGAGAATTAAAGGAAAGTGGTTTATCCTAAAATAAGCTGGTTATTTCAACATGAATAAGAAGAGACAAACTAAAAGGGACAAGGAAAGATGAAGGTTTATGAAAAGAATCTGGAGAAAGGAAATTTTATGTGTGGTCAAGCTGAATACAGTTGGAATGAATTTAATTAACTATGTGAATTTAAATATCAAAAGTAAGCTGATGCAGAATTAGAGTTTGGTTCCTCTGTTAAAAGGACAAAGTTTTCCTGTACTATTGGTCTACTCTTGGTAAGATACTGTGAAAAGTATTCTGCCTAGAAAGCAAAGATTCTGTTTTATCCAAATAGTTTTCTGTGTTTTATGTTGTCTTATAGAGGTCCTTGATTACTTAAGAAAACAGAATCTTCTCAATAGTAAGAGCTAAGTTTTGCTAACAAGTATACAACTTTCTGTATTTGTCATTGAAATCTTTTCTCATCACTTTGGTTAAATAGATAATTAAGAATTGTGTCATAATGACCTATAATCCTATTCAAGTGTTTTAAAACCTTTTGCTATTTTTAAACAGATTTCCCAAAATTAAAATTTTAAAAAGCCTTTTTCTTAACATGAAAATAACTGAAAATTTCCGAAAGGCCCATGGCTTCATTTTAAAGGATCTTCCTGCTGCCCTTATAAGAGAGAAATATTAAACTAATTAGGCTTATTTGGTATATTGAATGAGAAACATTGACAAATAAGTGATGATAAACTTCTAGGATATATTGTATTGGTAAATAATGGCTGTAAATTAAGTGAATAGTTGGGGCTATTCGAAACCCCAAATGGTCACGTGGTTCTTCTAGGCTCCCTAGCAAACTCTATTTTTCAGTTTTTGAATTCCTTCATCCACCACTGTGCCTTTAAGCTGGACTTCATTCAACTGCTACTTAGTACGGGTTATCAGTATGTTCTTGTTGTATGTATATTTTCTGGGTGGGTCAAAGCCTTCCCCTGCAAATGCTGATGCTTCACGGTGGCAAAGGAACTGTTAGAAGATATGTTTCTTACTTGGGGTACGCTTTACACAACCTCTAGTGACCGAGACACCCACTTCACTGGGCACATCATATGAATCTTGATGAAGGCCTTGAAAACTTCTAGGAATTATTACTGTCCCTATCACTCTCAATCAGCTAATGGAGAAAATGAATTTGAGCAGGACAAGTTTTAATTATGTGGGACTGCATGGACTGATGAGGATGATTATAATATTTATTGATTTTTGTTTGAAATATTGCTGGCCCTTTAATCTTTTGTTTTTCAGATCTAAGGAAATTTTTTCCCTTTTAAGATAGCTATGATTTAGAGCAATTCGGTAAAATATACCTTTGTATGCAGAATTGAAAAAATTTATCTTTTTCTCCCTAACTCATCCCTCTTGAATTCAGAAACTTTCAGTGAGTATTCTTATTTTCATGGCAATATTGTTATTTGCATAAGTTCAGTTAGAATCTGTTCTTGTAACAGGACAGAATTGGAAACTGGTTGTATTACCAAGGCTTTGACTGGAATATCATGTTTGATATCATGTATAGACTCAGATATGACCAAACAGCTTGACGGACTTAAGAATGGTTTATGGAAGCAATAAAGATGAACTGGAACTTTAAGCAAATATAATCAGTCTTGAGAGTCTATGGGAGGATCTAGGGCTTATGGAAGTTCTTGTGCTCTGCGTAATCCTGAGAACCCTACACTTGAAAACCCTACACTTGAAAACCCTACAGGAAGAAACTCTATGTTTATAATAAAGCTCTATGGTTCTAACATCCTCTTCCCTTAACTTCCTTTTCCCTTATATAAATAAATACCCTTCCATCTTGGCTCACAGGCCATAGTATGCACATGGCTTGCCACATGTGCATGCTCTGGGTTGCAACCTTTTCTTTATCCTAAATAAATCCTTTTGGTAATGAAACACCTAGTCAATATTTTTCAGTTGACAGAAGCCTGCTTGTAAAATTTGTCTGGTATTTTGCTTATAGGGTTCACAGTGACCTTACCAGATGAGTAAGGAAGGTCACTTTCTGGCAGGTGCAGGAACCTAAGGCTAGTTTAAGACCTGAGAAGAAAGGAATTCACCCAAATCTAAGGGTATTCCAGGAAAAGTCAGATGGCAAGTCCTTGCCTTGGCTTTTCTGGTCTCGAGAGGCCTTTTAAAGTTCAACTTGTAGATTCCTTATGAAAAAAAAATTCCAGTAAAGTGGATTTCAAAGAGCCTATATGGTCAATTGCTATTCTTATTGTACTTATACAAACAATAAGGCCACGTTTATTGAAACCAGACTTATTTTGCAAATAAATTAATCTTTATTTGGCTATCTTTAGTAAACGTGAGGGTGATTTTAAAGTGAAAAATTACGATTCAATAGAAACTACAATACACATTTATGGATGTTAAATTCTAGTCCTCTTAACTTCTTTAAGGCTTTTATTATTTAGCCATAAACTAGACTGCCTCCTGAATTCGAGTCCTCTCAAATATTTAGCTATGAAAACTAACATTTTCAATTTTCTCCCATCCTTGGATTTGGAATCCCTGTGAACTAAAAACTGATGCCAGTCGACTCTGGCTTGGGGAGTTCCAAGAGAGGGTCTCAATCCCAAACCTCTGGGTTCTTGTCTTTGTTGCGAGAAAGACTCAGGAACAAGACCGAGTAAAGAAGCCAGTTTATTGAGAATGTGAGAGTACGTGCCTGAGGGTCTGCTGGTGAGCTCCTGAGGGAGCTGCATCTCTGAGGTGACTTAGGAGGTGGGTTTATATTTTTATCAAGGGTTAAGGGAAGAACCTGAGGAGGGTTCTGGTAAAATATTCATTAGATTTCTGAGTAAGGGGTGAGGTTTTCTCCAAAATGGTTATCCTCCCTCTTTTTTGGCCTTATAAGTCAGTCTCAGAAGTGGCATGGCATCAGGTTCATGATGGGTAGGTACCCTACACTCTGCAGTGCTGATGACATGCAGATGATTATGTAATGGCCCTGGGGTCACTTTCAGGTCAATTCTTCCTCAATCTTGGGTCAGTCTGGTGTTAAATTGTCTTCCATCTTGTGGCCATTGCAGCTCTTCCTGTCGTTTCCTCTTCTGTTAGAGATACCTGGCCTGTCTATCCAGCCTTCCTCAAGACTAGCCTTTTTCCTGAAGTCCTGAAAACTTCAACTAAATAATGAGATATAAACTTCAAAGAAATCACAACAGCTTATATATATATATGGACACTCTTCCTGACTGTTGCTGTGTAGAGAGTTTACCTGAACATCTGATGACATCACTGACCGAGACATTCAAACTGCAAAAGATGCTACCACCCTGATATCTAGAAATCTTTTAGACTGCCTGCCTTCGGCACTCATAAACTAGGATTATAGTCTGCTCCAATCATTAACCTTTGTTTTACTTTGTTTTCATAGGACTGCCCCTTATTAAATACCTGACTACTTGCTTACGTGACATAGGCCTAACTTTAGGAGTGCATCTGCATCACTGCCTCTTGAAGTAACATAGGAAAGAGGCACGAGAACGACACAAATTGAAGAAATATTAAACCAGGTTGCATCCAGAGCCTGTTATGTGCTGCTGGACACAGGAATCTGGCTGATTAGCATACAATCGGACCATGGGGGAACCTACAGGAAGATTCCTGCGAAGATTACCCACAACTACGCCCTGTACCTTTAACACTGCATACTCATCCCATGAAAGGAAAACGGATATAAACTGAATTCCTCAAACACTTGGGGTCTCATTCTCTGACTTTGAGAGTTTCCCCCAAGCACACGCCAGAGTTAGAGTCAAAAGGAAAGTTTGTTAGAGAAGGGGTGATGCTCCATAGACAGAGCGTGATTGATCTCTCAGAGGCAGAGAGTGAGAGAGCCTGGAACAGACTCAGAAGGACAGAGACAAGAGAGAGAGATGGGGACAGGGAGAGAAACAGAGTAAAGTCACTGAGAGGGACTCTGAGTGTTCAGGGAATTCAGTTTATATATCATTCCTTAGTTTCTGTGAAATTACAGTTTAAAGACTTTGTTTACCCATTTTCCTTTGATATGGGCATATACAGTGAGGAAGGGTAAGAGTCTGTAGCAAGAAAAGGTAAGAATATGCAGCGTGAATGGCCTGCTGGCAATTCCCAGCCTTTGATCCTTAGGTTCCCCATGATTTTAGCCATCGGGAATGAAGGATTTTATTTTGTGTAGGGCGCCACTCAAAGACTGTTTTCCTGTTTTCTTTTTACAGTGTGGGGAAATGGTTTGTTAGCAATCCCAGCAGAAATCTTCCTTTGTTCTACAGGCTTCCTGTGGTCTGGCTACAGGGCTGATCGGCATATTGCATTCTCTAAATATAGCTTGATTTAATATTTTAGTTCTCTTGCCTCCTCCCTACATTAAGAGAAGACCACATCATTGTCTGTGGAGCATTACTGGTTCTCTAATAAACTTTCCTTTTGTCTCTAATTCTTGTTGCACTTAAATTCTTTCCTGTGAGGAGTCAAGAACTCTCTCTCAATGGGTGTAGGGCTGGAGTCCCCACTTGGAGGAATTCTCCCTGTCCTGCATTAAAATGAGACACAGCTGTTTAACTGAACTGAACTATTCTTAATACTGAGGCTGGTTTACTGAGATATATAACAATATATCAACTTAGTTTCTGGAATGCGAAGATTCTTATTTGAAGTTTCAAAGGTAGGACAGAAGGAGAGCAGAATTTGCCACCCCAAAATATGCCTCTTTTGGATATTGATTATGTTAGGTTGGTTAATTTTAAGGAACAGCAGACAAGGTAGACGCTCTGATAACCAAGTAGAAGTTACTCTTAGTAAAAGGACATTTACATGGGAAATCTCTGTAAGATGTTTCCCTCACTGTAGTAGGCTTACTTTCGCTATTAATGGAGAAGGTTAGAACTTACATCTGCATAACAACGTTATCCTTGCTTACAGTGCTTCTGGTAACCTCCCACAGCTGACTCTCTACCCCCAACTCTTTCTTTTGTCTTTAGCTGAAGGTGGTATTTAAGGTGATGCCATTTTGGTGAGTTACTCAGTTTTCCTGGGTCTCTCTCATGTATTCAGGAAGTATACATGTTATGATACCTTAATTTGCTTTTCTCCTGCTAATCTGTCTCATGTAAATTTGATTATCTGACCAGCCAGAAAAACCTTTGCTCACAAAAGTATTGTTGAGCAAAAGAAGCCAGACAAGAGATTGTACGATTCCATTTTTTATAAAGTACAAAACAGACAAAATTAGTCCATTCTGGTATTATTGCTTCTGGGATTCTGGAGATTTTCTATTTTATGATTTGCTTGTTGTTACGTGGGTATATTCACTTTGTGAAAATGCATAAAACTGTGCTTATGATTTGTGCACTTTTATGTACATGTTACATTTCAATAAGAAAGCACAATGGGGAAAAAAAAGTGACGTTGATTCCCAAACATATAGAATGGTATCTTTGTATGTTGTGAGTGACCATCCCACTGTCAGCCCTGATGTGTAGACCATAAGCGAGAAATTACTTCCTATCCAGCTGACTTATCTTATCTTCTTATCTGCAGTTTCTGGATAAGAGTCCAAGGTTTGTGTCTTCTTGCGTATCTAAACAAGACAGGAAAGGTACTAGGTGTTTAGGTTGTGTTGATGTCAGAACGTCCACACCTGTAAGGCATTTTTATAAGATTTTATTTGAGCCAAATTGTTGAGAGCTGCTGGGAAGCAAGATATCAAATTCTCCAGAGAATGACAGTTTTGCAGCTTCTTCTGTGCCTTTGCAATTAAGGAGGTTGGGTTCCCAGGGCCAGCATCCCAAGAAACAGAAAATTGAATCTGCCAGTTTCTTAAAAGTTGGACATGGGAAATGTTTTATTACCACTTTCAGTATGTTCTTTTGGTCAAGATGTCATGATGCAGGACAGGGCAAATGCCTCTGAATTGGGGGAGACCAAGTCCTGTACTGAGAGACGAGGGTCCTTTGGCAGAGAGTGTAGAAAGAATTCAACACACACGCCAAAGTTAGAGTCAAAAGGAAAGTTTATTGGAGAAGGGGTAACACTCTGTAGTTAGAGCGTGGCCTCCTCTCAGAGGCAGAGAGTGAGGGAGCCTGAGAGACTCAGAGGGACAGAGACAATAGAGATGAGGACAGTGAGAGAGAGAGGAAAGGCACGATACTGAGAGAACGATACTGAGAGGCAGAGTAAAGACAGTGAGAGGGCCCCCTAGTGTTCAGGAAATTCAGTTTTGTATCATTCTTTAGTTCCTGTGAGTTACAATTTAAAGACTTTGTTTACCCATTTACTTTGATATGGACATACAGTGAGGAAAGGGAAGGGGAAGAGTATGTAGTGAGAAAAGGTAAGAATATGTAGTGTGAAAGGCTGGCTGGCGGTTCCCAGCCTTTAATCCATAGGTTTGCTATGGTTTAAGCCATAGGGAATGAATGATTTTATTTTGTGTAGGGCACCACTTAAGGACTGGTTTTCCCTGTTTCTGCTTCACAGGTGTGAGAAATGAGTTGTTAGCAATCCCAGCAGAAATCTTTTGTTCTGCAGGTATCTTTATGGCCTGGTTGATCAGCATATTTCAGTCTCTGAATATAGCTTGATTTAACACTTTGGTTCTCTTGTCTCCTCCCTACATTATTTATGAAAACTAGCTTCAAGGGGAGGGGACACAGACTCCACTTCTTGATGGGAGACTTGTCAAACAATTCTGTGGCTATGTGTTAAGATCCATTTTTTTAAAAAAAAACTTAAAAAAAAAATCACGTACTGTGACTTATTTAACTAGTTATTCATTCTTTTTTTCAAAATTATTTATTGAGTGCTTACTACTTGCCAATCACTATTCTAAGCTTTGAGGATAAAGCAAAGCAAAGCAAAAAACAAAAATAAAAACAAAAAAACCTGGCC
>NW_011888977.1:1432288-1444248 GCF_000151845.1 Pteropus vampyrus | reverse complement strand
TGGACATGGGAAATGTTTTATTACCACTTTCAGTATGTTCTTTTGGTCAAGATGTCATGATGCAGGACAGGGCAAATGCCTCTGAATTGGGGGAGACCAAGTCCTGTACTGAGAGACGAGGGTCCTTTGGCAGAGAGTGTAGAAAGAATTCAACACACACGCCAAAGTTAGAGTCAAAAGGAAAGTTTATTGGAGAAGGGGTAACACTCTGTAGTTAGAGCGTGGCCTCCTCTCAGAGGCAGAGAGTGAGGGAGCCTGAGAGACTCAGAGGGACAGAGACAATAGAGATGAGGACAGTGAGAGAGAGAGGAAAGGCACGATACTGAGAGAACGATACTGAGAGGCAGAGTAAAGACAGTGAGAGGGCCCCCTAGTGTTCAGGAAATTCAGTTTTGTATCATTCTTTAGTTCCTGTGAGTTACAATTTAAAGACTTTGTTTACCCATTTACTTTGATATGGACATACAGTGAGGAAAGGGAAGGGGAAGAGTATGTAGTGAGAAAAGGTAAGAATATGTAGTGTGAAAGGCTGGCTGGCGGTTCCCAGCCTTTAATCCATAGGTTTGCTATGGTTTAAGCCATAGGGAATGAATGATTTTATTTTGTGTAGGGCACCACTTAAGGACTGGTTTTCCCTGTTTCTGCTTCACAGGTGTGAGAAATGAGTTGTTAGCAATCCCAGCAGAAATCTTTTGTTCTGCAGGTATCTTTATGGCCTGGTTGATCAGCATATTTCAGTCTCTGAATATAGCTTGATTTAACACTTTGGTTCTCTTGTCTCCTCCCTACATTATTTATGAAAACTAGCTTCAAGGGGAGGGGACACAGACTCCACTTCTTGATGGGAGACTTGTCAAACAATTCTGTGGCTATGTGTTAAGATCCATTTTTTTAAAAAAAAACTTAAAAAAAAAATCACGTACTGTGACTTATTTAACTAGTTATTCATTCTTTTTTTCAAAATTATTTATTGAGTGCTTACTACTTGCCAATCACTATTCTAAGCTTTGAGGATAAAGCAAAGCAAAGCAAAAAACAAAAATAAAAACAAAAAAACCTGGCCTAAATCTATGTTCTTGTGGAGCTAACATTCCAATACAGAAAGACAGCAGACATGATAAAGTAAATCAAATTATATAGTGTGTTAAAGATATGTATTGTAGAAAATGTAAAGTAGGGTAAGGGAGATAAAAAGTGAAGCGCGTATGGATTGTTCTTAAAATAAGAAAGTTTCGTGGAGAAAGTAACCTTTGAACAGAGACCTGAACAAGGTGAGTCTTGTGATTTCTGGGAGGGAGAATATTCCAAGCAGAAGAAACAGTGAATGCAAAGGCTTTGAAGTCAGATGTGCTAGGAGTGCTCAAAGAAGAGCCCACTCCAAGAGATTCGGATTCAGGAGGCCTGGGAGATGGGTGGGAGGGACCTTTTAACAGCATCCTAGTGATTCTGACTCACAGCCTTCTGACCCTCATTTTGAAAACTTGAGCTCCCAAGGTCTGGTTTTCATCTCAGCCTCACCCCTTACTAGCTGAGCTGCATTCTTCTCTTCTGTAGAATATGAGTGTTGGGGTGGGATAACAGCACCCCATTTGACGGATGTTTGTTGCTTTAGGTTCAATAAGAGAGCCCTCGGCGTCCCCCACCCACCTCGCAGGAACCCTTTACTTGTCTGCTTGCTTTTTCTTTCCCATTTCTCTTTTCAGTTTTCCTTCCCTCTCTATCCCTGTTTTCCTCTTTTGTTACTTTTTTCTTTTTCTCCTTTTCTTTTAGTCTCCTTTTTATTTTTCTTTTTGATCAAATGTTGTCCCGAGCTGTCTTCACCGTGGGTATCGGGTTCCCGTGTCTGTGAATCCCTCCAGATGTCGGGAAGGGGACTCCAGTTATGCAAACCTACGGGTGACATACACTCTGTGTGTGTGTGTGTGTGTGTGTGTGTGTGTGTGTGTGTGTGTGTGTGTGTGTGTGTGTGTGTGTACCTGGAAGCACAGGCACTTTCCTGGCAGGTGGCGGGATGGGACGTGTGGTGGTTCTGAGGAGCAGTGTCTGCTGGCAAGCGAACCGGCCCCGGGGCGTGGGGGTTGTAGGCAGAACACTGAGAGCCCGCCCTGCGGCGGGACAGCTGGGTGGCTTCCAGATTCTTTCAGGCGTTTACTCCAGACAGGCTCACCGCGGAGCTACGACAGAATGTCGTGGTTGCCAAAGCCTCGGAGGCTGTGTCTGTGGGGTCCGCCTTGCCGAGAGAGGGCTGAGAAGTCCCAGATCCAAGGCGAGAGGCTTAGGTTCGCGGAGGAGAAAGAGCAGAATCTTTTGGCCTGTTGAGGCTTCCGTAGTGAGGAGGCGGGGCCCGGAAGGGACCAGGATGGCGGCGCTGGACAGTGACAGCGATGAGGATTTGGTCAGCTATGGGACGGGTTTGGAGCCACTGGAAGAAGGTGCGAGCCAGATCGGTCTGAGCCTGTGGAAAACAGACAGGGGGTCCAGGATTCGGGACGAAAAAGCATAACCCTGTGCCGAGCCTTGGCTGGCTCCCGGCACTTCCAAACTCGCTAGCTACCAGCGCTGTGAACAGCGACCAGAGAGGCGTGCTCTGTGCTTTCGGGGTGCCCACGTTCTGGAGAGACGGATGAGAATCCCAGAGGGATGGGAAATAGAAAGATGACGAAACGGGCTCGTGTGAGAGTGGCGGTGGTCAGGCAATGTCTTCTCTAGAAGAGCACATTTGAGCTCAGACTTGAAACAGGAGAAGGAACAACCATACTGAGATCTAGGGGCAAGAACATTTCAGGCAGAGAGAACAGCACATGCAAAGGCTTTGAAGTCAGAGCCAGTTTGGCAAATCGAGGGGCAGGCAGGACTGGCATGGGTGGAGCAGCCGGCACTAGGGAGAGACTGGTAGAAAATGTCAAAGGGGAAGAAGGCAGGGACTGGATCTTACTGAGTATGATAAGAGAGTTATACTAAGTGTAGGAGAGTCATTGGGGGAGTTTACACAAGGAAAAGATGTCTATTTTAAAGATTATTGATTTTGAGCATAGATGCTTGGGAGTGGGCAAGAATGAAGCAGAGAGACCAACAAAAAGAGGTCTGGGGATGATGATGACTTGGATTGGAGTGTAGCAGTAGTGGTGTAAGTATTCGCCTGGGTGGAGATACACTTTGAAAGCAGAGTTGACCCGGACTTGCTGGTGGAATGTAGGGAGAAGACAAGATGAAGCAAGGTTTTCTCCTGTGTTTCTGGTCTGATCCACTTAATGATTTGATTTGTTCAGCAAAGTATGTATTGAGTGTCCACTAAGGACTGATGACAGTGATAGCCCTGTGGGAAAGACTAAGGAAGCCTGGTGGACTAGGAGTTACTTGCAGACCTCCTTTTGGTGAGATATGTTTCCCCACCCTAACCAAATCCCGCCAGGTTGGTTGTACTTCTGGGACATTCTAATGGTGACCCTTTGATTCTCTGCAAATAGTTCTAATTAGTAGAAACTTCTGCCAGATACTAGTCTTGCTTCTACCCTCTGCTTACAAAAGACAGAGAAAAACTAGTCTCTTGAAAGCTTCTCATGTATTTGAAGACAGCCTTTGCATATCCTTTAAAGACATCTCTGTACCACACCTAACATCCTTAGTTCTCTGATACACTCAGTTTAAAGTTCTCTACCCTATTTGTCAAAGTCTTTCTCTAGGTATTGGACCAGAGTGTGGGGGGGTGAAGGGCCATTACTATTGTTTCCTTCATTCTCGATTGTATTTTTTCTTTAATGCAGCCTAAGATCACATTAGCTCTATTGGCAAGTGCATCACCCCATGATCTCAAAGAATTTGACAAAGAACCTTTATTTGAAGAGTTTCAAATCTAGTTGAGAACTGTTGACTTGTTAAGAAATATCCAAACCTGTAGGGAATTTTTATGAGTTTGTTTTAAAATTTTTTTTTCAGCCAAATAGAGTATACATCTGGATGCAAGATCTCAGCAGACTGAGAAAAATACTCCCCAAAGATGACAGTTTGCAGGTTTAAAAAAATGCATTTAGAATTAAGGAGGGAACATAAGATTGAATAAAAGTGGGAGAAAGCAAGGTATATTACAGTGTAGTTACAAAGATTATGTGCTCCCTCGAGGGTGGTTACACTTCTGAGGGGTCTGAAAAAGGATTACTTTGGTATTTCAAAGGCGTGTTAACCTAGATGCAGAAGAACAATGGACAGGACTTTCTCAAGGCAAAGATAAACCTTTTTCTAAAAAAGTTATATATCTGAGGCATGACTACCCAGCATGACCTGCCCTGTTAGGAATTTATGATCCATCGCTGGACTTCTCAGATTTATTACAGAACTCCTTTTTCATCCACAGAGCAAAAGTAACAAGGTTTGCAAGTGCAAAAGTATGTGGTGGCAGACAGGAAATAACCTACAGAAGGTAACAGGGGCAACCTGAGAAGGCAGCATGCGATCCTTTGAAAACTTTAGAATTTAGGCAGGAAGAGAATAAGTGTCAAATATGCATGGGAGGTGCTTATTACAACCATGTTAGGCATCCGTTCACATCATTTCTATATTTCTGGTTTCACAGTTGTTTCCTTGTGAAGTGACATTGTATGTAAGTCATTAACTACTTACCTATATTTTTCTAATTCTTCCTGTTTTGCGAATGCACAAAATCTGAAATGAAGTCTAATGATCTAACCTTGCATTTTCTCCCCCTATTTTTAAAATTTTCCAACTTTTATTATAAATTTATGCATATTTATTTTTGGAAATTTGATGGCATACAAAGTGTATAACAAGAGAGAAATAACCTCATTTTTCCTGGCTCCTAAATTCAGTATCTGTTAACCTCTGTTTGTACTTCATACCCATTGTTTTAACTATGTGCCAATTTGATAGATAAGGATTTTTTCCATCATTATGATTTATGATATACAATGTTTAACCTTGCCTTTGAAGTAGAAGGGAGATTTGTTTCTAACCTAACATCATCCTTTTAACTTCTAAGTATTAGAAGTTTTTAAGGATTGGTTCATTGTTTCCTAAGCACTTTGAACTTTAAATTCAACCTGAGTACATTTTACAATATAACATATTAGACCAATAATCATTTTTACTTCCTGCTTTGAAATTTCAGTAACAGATTAGACAAATATTGTTAGAGAAAGGACTCCACTACTTAAAGTTGCTGGCCCTGACAGAAAGATTTATTGATCAAGAGACAGTGGCTGAACTGTCACACACAGACCTATAGACACAAAGACCCTGTGGCCTGGAAAGAAGGGGGCGCCAGTACTTATCTACTCTTTCCTTAGACACTTTTATTTGGCTCTAGCTCATCCTGTACCCAGATTAATTTTAGGATCATTTTCTTTGTCCTTGATGCTATGACTATCCCACTTAAAACTATCTGTGGCTCCCATCAGCCATAAGACTTACCAAAGACCCTGCAGCAACATATTTCAGGACCTCTGCAGGATCTGCCCTTCTGGTTCCACTTCTATTTCTTCTTTGCACTCAGTCAGTCTAGACTACTTTCTCAAAGCATCTGGTATTATAGACCTCCTGTTTACTGATGGAGTTATTGCTTCTGTTGGGAATCATATCCCTATCTGTGACTATCCAATTCTGCTTCTGCCTACGGTTTCTGTGCAGTTGTGGGCGTTGCATGTTGTCAGACTTCTTGTACATGCAGATCTCCTCTGCTGGGCTCCGAGTGACCTGGGAACAGGGATGGAGTTGTGCTAGTTTCCCACACCCAGGTTCAGAACTGCTTCCATAGTAAAGCCCTTCAGTATACTTGGTTGGGGATGAGTGAAGGACAGTATTGGTGGCATCCCTGGCTTAGAGGCAGAGTTGAGGTCTGATTTCAGCTTTGTGCTTATTAGCTGTGGACTTCTGGGCAATTACTTAATCAGAACATCCTTATCAGGATATGATAAATGAGATGACATGTGTGACAAGAAGGGATTGGTTATTATTAGTAGCAATAATTATAGCAGGGCCTGGCTAAAATGCCACCTTCTCGCTGGAGTTTTCTGTGCTGTGGTTAGAGGTGGCGCCTCCTCCTCAGGAGCCCTGTGGGACCTAGTTGGCTGTGTTGGTTGGCCCTCATCATCTGCTGCCACGATTCTGCATAGCTGTCTGCAGATCTTATCACCCTTTTCAGATCAGGAGAACAGGGCAAGAGCAGCACCTAGGATTGGCAGAACTTGCTCTCTCTCACCTTAACCCAGTGGTTCTCAATTGTGGGTGATTTTGCCTACTAGGGCAGGGGTCCCCAACCCCCGTACCATGGACTAGTACTGGTGTGTGGCCTGTGAGGAACTGGGCTGCACAGCAGGAGGTGAGTGGCAGACGAGTGAGCGAAGCTTCATCTGTATTTGCAGCCGCTCCCCAGTGCTAGCATCACCGCCTCAGCTCCACCTCAGATGGTCAGGCATTAGATTCTCATAGGAGCCCTGGTCCCTGGTGCCAAAAAGTTTGGGGACCACTGTCCTAAGGGACAATTAGCAATGCCTAGAGACAATGCCTGGGAAAGGGGGTGAGTTGCTTCTGGCATCTAGTGTTACAGATCAGGGATGCTGCTAAACATCCTGCAGTGCTCAAGACTGTCCCCCACAACAAAGAGTTATTCAGCACAAACTATCAATAGTGCCAAGGTTGAGAAACCCTGCCTTAGCCATGCCAGGTGTACCTACAGTCATAGAGTGTGTGTACTACATTTCTAAGAAATGGTGAAAGTCTTGGATTGTGGGACCGAAGTTGTAATTCAGTTCTTTAGAGTGAAATGAAATTGTAGCTGATATTAACTGAGCTTCGCTAAGACCAGGCACTGTGCTCAGCTCTCTGCACGTGATATTTAATCCTCAGCGCCGCTTTACAAGGTAGGCTCTGTTATTACCCTAATTTTGTAGTTGTGGAGGCTGAGGCTTATAGAGATTAAGTAACTTGCCTAAGTTCCCAAAGCTAGCAAATAGTAGGGTAAAGGAAGTAGTAACTTGATTAATTATTGAAGCAACAGGTACACATGGACTTTGCTATCTTAACAACAATGGTAGCAGCTGATACTTTTAAAGTATTGATTGTGTGACCCCCTTCTTGTTAACCACTTTACAGACATTATCTTATCTCAATTAGATTATTTTATCCAAATTGTTATAATTTGCATAACAATTCTATGACAGAGTTATTACTGTTAATGTCATCCCCATTTTACAGATGAGGAAATTGAGGCACAGAGAGGTAAAGATGACCAAAGTCTCAGTGCTAGTAAAGGTGCAATTGGCTTTCAAATCCAGAGTGCTGTGATTCTCAAGCCTGTGCCATTAACTACTGTATAACTTACTCTCTGTATTGAATGTTTGACAATAACTTTATGGTTACTTTTTATATAAAATATAGTCAGAATTTTGAATTAGAGTTGATGAAATCAGGCAGTAATTTGTGTTATAGCAACTTTAAACCTAAGTTAAACATTAAGTACCTTTTATCTTGTGTGATGTAGCAACCCAGTCCTTTCTGCAAAGTAGAAAAAAATAAGTTGAAAGAATATTTATTATGGAGTGAGAAGATTCCCAGAGATAAACTCTTAAAATTTGGGGGAAATGGGCAATACAAGAGGAAAAATTCTTGAGTTAGGAGCGCTATGAAGTTCTAGAAGAGAAATAGAAGCGTTTGTTCTGTTGCACGTTTCTGCATGCCATGTGCCACCCAAGCAATTTGCCTCCTTTGCTGCCAGCAGATGTCATGTCCCTCTATTTGAACTCTCTTCCCCTCAATGTAATTTAGTTTTCATAATGGAATTTAGTGGGAAAAGCAGGCCATTTTTGCTAAAACATATTTCTAATATAAATAAGGGATATCTGTAATTGTCTTAGAACCATAAAGAAGCTTGATAAGATTTATTGCTTCCTAAGCTACATAAGCTAGTGAAGTCTAGGAATAGCAACTTACTTAAATTATTATATTTGAAATTATAAGAAGTAAACAATTCATTAGGTTTAAGAAATGATATCTTCCCTGAATTTTTCCAGTCCGCCATCCCCTTCTCTCTTTCTCATTCAAAATTTTTTTTTAGGTGAAAGACCAAAGAAACCAGTTCCTCTTCAGGATCAGACTGTCAGGGATGAAAAAGGAAGGTATAAACGGTTTCATGGAGCCTTCAGTGGAGGGTTCTCTGCTGGGTATTTCAACACTGTTGGCTCAAAAGAAGGTATGATTTTCCTACTTATAGTTATGATACTATTAAAGCAAATGATTGAAATATAAGATTCTTGCTCCCCTACTTCTCTCTTAAAAAAAAAATTCTTGTAACATTTTAGTACACTTTTGAGCTCTTTGAAATGTTTGGAATGTTTCCAGAGTCAATGTGTATGTCATTCATTGATTACAACCTGAAGGTGAAAGAGGTTTTTTTTCCTATTAAAAAAATAGGTACAGTCTAACTGGATGATTAAATGATGTAATGACTTCCATTTTATATTATATCTTGACATGCACAAAGTGCTCTCACACAGATTCACTCAGGTCATCACTGTCTCGCATGACTCACTGACGAAGGAGGGCAGGTGTCACAGCTGTTTTGTAGATGAGGCCACTGAGGGTCAGAGCCGCTCTCTCCTGACACTGGGACCAAGCATCACTTGTCAGTACATGCTCTTGTCTTGGAGAAAAATTCATTAAGTTCTCACAGGGTACAATATAATAAATTCTGTATTGTTTACAGTAATGTATGTTTTTATGTTTAACATAGAAACTGGAAGAAAAATGGCTATGTATCTCAGATATGAATGGGAGGTGAACGGATTAACTCATAGGAATTATTAAGAACAAGATAGGATAGATCTTTTATATCTTCGTTTTAAAAATAACTTGTAAAAACATAATTACTATCCTGTAAAAAATTAACTTGTAATATAGTCAGTAATTATGTAATAACTATGTATGATGTCAGGTGGGTACTAGGCTTATTAGGGTGATCACTTCATAAGGTATATAAATGTCTAATCACTATGTTGTATACCTGAAACTAATATATTGTATGTCAACTATAATTAGAAAATAAATTCGAAAAAACGACTTGTACGTAACAGTAAAATAAAGACTAAAAGCAATGCAAAAACAACAACAACAAAAAAGCCATGTAAGAAAAATGCTTGGGGTGAATAAGATGGTTAAAATGAAATAACCAGAATTTATAAAGATCAGTTCAATGGGCAAATGATCAAAGTATTTGAACAGTTTACTCCAGATGACAGAAATGCTGTATGGAATATTCAAACTTATTATTAAGAAAAGCAAATAAAGATAACTAAGGCACTATTAAAATAACACACTTATTAAAATGTTTAAAATGACAATAGGGTTTGTGAAGAAAGAAGCGCACTAATACATTGCTGATTCTTATAATTATGCTGTGTTGTATATTATAATTAAATAGTAAGACTAGCTCAAGTGAATTGTCAGGTAGACTGTGATATGCTAATATATTAGAACATTTCTTTACCATTAGGAGTGACAGATTCAAGGACTGTGCAGAAATAGGGCAAAGACTAAAATCCAAAGTGGAGGAAGGTGCTGGGCCCAGGGTGTTGCCCAGGAGAACAGATGCTCACTCTCCTGGGATATCTCCCAGGTTGGCCCAGAAACCTGTCCCACCCATCTGCCAAGAGTAGTTCTGCCCCAGACTCCTCAGCTCCACAGGACTCTTGTAGGAAATCAGAAAGTAGATGTGTCACTCTTAGAGAAAACTAAAGTTTATCTACAGAAGGTTACAGATACGTTTGACCTCCAGAGCATTCTTTGGCTTGGCACATTCTTAGACACAGCATATGCTTGGTGACTATGTATGGGGAGCAGGGGTGTTATAGGACCCAGGTGCCTGATGGAACTGGGGGCCTGGTATGGCCATTGCCTGTCCTTAGACCAGCCAGCTTGAGTCCTTGAGCCAGGGCACCTACAATGTTGTCTTCATTGCTTTTCTGACTCTCTCTTTAGCCATTCTTTCATGGCTGACCATGACATATTGTTTCTTTGATATGTTAATTTGGTAGTGTAGGTTGCTGTCTTGCTGGTATTAGAGTGGTATCTTTCAAGGTGAACTTATATCTTTCTGCTCAAATCTACTTGTGTTCCTTTCACAATTTAACTTTCAGTATATAATTTGATTTCTCTTGTTTCCAGATTCTTATGGGGAAACCTTACTGAGTTCTGACAGCAGGGGATATGAGGGTTAATAAGAAGTTTACGTGGAATAATTATGTCTATTTGAGCAGTGAGATGGAAGTAGCTAGGAGTTTGTGGTTATCAGGACTTTCATATCCAACATGTTATTTATTTACTTATAAACCAAAATACTGTCTAGGATTGTAATGTTCTAAACTCTTTTCTTTCGAGGATGGACACCCTCTTCCTTTGTGTCTTCACGGCAGAACAGAGCAGACAAATCTGTTCTTGGTCCAGAGGATTTTATGGATGAAGAGGTGGGTGTGCAGAACCTTAATTGCCAGTTACGTGGTAGGATGCTTGTAGCTGGTTGTTGTAGTGCCTTATCTCTCCCCAGAAAGTTCAGGGTCTGATTTCCTCATTGTAAGGCTTTATCTCTTAGGCATTTAGACTATAGTGCCCTGTACATCAATGGATTCTTATTCACTGGAGTAGTGTCTTATGCTGGGGCCAGTTTCTAAAGTCAGGAGTGTAAAGGGAAAGTCACATACAGGCGCACCTTGGAGATGCTACGAATTGGTTCCAGACCACTGCAATAAAGTGAGTCACACAAATTTTTGTTTTCCCAGTACATTTAAAAGTTATATTTATACCGTACTGTAGTCTGTTAAGTGCGTAATAGCATTATTTCTAAAAAAAAAAAAAAAAAAGTACCTACCTTAATTAAAAAATACTTTATTGCTAAAAACTGCTATACATCATTTGAGCCTGTTAGAAAAATGGTGCCGATGGAGTTACCCTAAGCAGGGTTGCCACAAACTTTTAATTTGTAAAAACACAACACCTACAAAACATAATAAAGCAAAGCGTAATTAAACAAGGTACCTGTAAAGTCAAATCTACTAGAAAAAGCCCCAGTTGCCCTAAAAGTACGGTACCATGGAGCCAGGGTGCAGCCTTCCACAATAGCTCCTATGTACACTGTAGTTTAAGGAACAATGAGCAACTAGAGAAAGGAGTGAAAGGAAGCCATGCAGCATCTAGGCACATCATTAAAGTGACAATGACTATTAACTTCTTAGGGGCAAATGGAGGCTGGTGTGTGTTGGGAGGTTCTAAAGTGGTCCTGCCAGCCTGCAGGGTGTGCTCCATTTTTTAAGAAAAATTAACTCCCCATTAGCTTAAAACCTAGTCATGGATTCATTTGTGATGAAGACGAAATAAAATGTCAGCATGCTTTCGGCTGCAGTTAAGGGGCAAAGGGAGATCCCCTTCCTATTCGATTAGCATAATCCATAAGGAAAAATATCTCATGTAACAAGAAGTCTAGATGCCAACGAGGCCCCGGATTCTCTTCTCAGTCATCTTCTGCATGTCAGCTTGTCCTTACACTAGCTCTCCTTGTGGCTGCAGTAGTTTCCAGTGGCATACCCAAGATGACATTATCCAGTGGAGGGAGGACTTTCTTCTTGGTATCTTTTCTTTAGAGCAAAGAAACCATTCTCATAAATCCTTCAGTGGATTTTCCCACCCATCTGCCCAGACAGATTGTTTTTCATGCTCATTCTTAAAGCAGTCCTTAAAGCAAGGAAAATGGGATCAAAATGACTAGCTTAGATAAGACATGAATCCCATTCCCTAACATTCCCCCGCCCCAGCCCACACACCCTAGGGACACCTCCTGAGGTGCTTGGTGGCACAGAGGAAGGCAGGTGCCTGGACAACCTCAGGGCTCTGCAAAGAAAGAAGAAAGGTGCTGTTGGACAGGCAGCTGGCAATAAATGCAAAAGCACTGAACTCAGGGCCTG
>NW_011888977.1:1429104-1431778 GCF_000151845.1 Pteropus vampyrus | reverse complement strand
GGTACGTATATTGATTGTCGTTAATTCCACAGCATATTTTTTAATGGCTACATGGTTCTAGAAATAAAATTGCTTGGTCAGTGGTATTCATGTATTTTAAAGCTTTTCGTGTGTAATGTGCAGTAGCTTTCTGGAAGAATTGTATCAGTTTACATTCCCACCAGCAGAGTATGAAACTGTTTCCTACTTCTGCCGAAACTGTGTCACAATTTAACATGATTATTTTTTATTTATTCCTTGCGGGTGGTCTCCCCAGCCAGACTGTGAACTCTTGGCAGCAGCAATAATTTTTTTCAGGTTCTCCCTGGTGCTGGGGCAGTAGTGTTTTCTCATCGAGCACATTGTTTCCAAGAGTGTGGGTCCGGCAGGGCCTGGTGGAAAACAAATTCTGAGTGATCAGTCTCCTACCCTAAAGCTGTAGCACCTTTCACAAGCACAGCCATGTAACCTCTAGAGTGTCAGCAAATCCGGTTTCTATATTTTCATTTGCTCATGACTGATGCATTTGAAATTTCTTTTATAGATCCTGGAGTAAAAATCTATGGCTGTGCATTACCCCCTGGAGGCTCTGAAGGATCCGAGGTATTGTATGGGATGACTGCCCTTTAACGTGGTAGAGTAGCATCTGTGGCTCTATGAATGTGAAGTTCTAGGGTTGGAAACAATTTTAGAAATCAGTCATATCCTATTACAGTTAAATACCCAGACCCTAAAGCTATCCCCATTGTGTCAGATACTATATTCAGTAACATGCCAGCAACACAGACATCCTAAGTCTGTTTAGATTCTTAAAGTGGAGTTGTTTATATTAGTATCATTCAGTGATTTGATTTAGTGATTTTGAATAGCAGAAATGAAAGTTTGGTAATTGTTTTGTTTGACATTAATCACTGTACTTGAAAATAGTATTTTATAGGCTTACTTTGCACTAGGCAGTGGCTTACCTTTGTTCTACTTTTAAAACATTGTAAATAGGATGAAGATGATGACTACTTGCCAGAAAATGTGACCTTTGCACCCAAAGACGTCATGCCTGTGGATTTCACACCTAAAGATGATGTACACGGACTGGCTTACAAGGGCCTGGATCCCCACCAAGCCTTGTTTGGAACTTCGGGAGAACATTTTAATCTTTTCAGTGGGGGACCTGAGGGGCCCAGCAATCTTCTTGGAGACATTGGAGAGAATAAAGGAAGAAAATTGGGAATTTCAGGCCAGGTAATAGTGTTTCTGTTTTATAAAACATGGAACCAGTGAGAACACCTTCCTTGTTACAGTTGCTTCGTGGTAGGCACTCATGATTCACTGACTACATGAAGACTTTGAAATGGTTATATTTTCCTTGGGATTTTTCTGAGACATGCAAAGCACACCTTCCTGATTTTCATATGTACTCCTTAGTCTCTGTTACCTATGTTCGTAGTGGAGTTTGTGTGTTCCCAGGAACGAACAGTTTTACTGCTTTTCCACATCCTTGTGAAGCGGAGCAGAAAAACCAGTTACCCCTTTGATTTAGTTAATAGTTGAATTGCAGTCTGCCTCTCCCAGTTGAGGTCCAAGTTTTACTACCTTTTGGACTATTTTTTAGTGCTGCCAACCCTAAAACTGGGAGCTGGGTGTAAGTTTCATCTGGGAAACTTGCTTTTTACCTTTGAGGAGATGGAGAGCTTTTACTAGTTGCCTGTCCCCTCAAATTGATTTAGAGGTTCTTTCCTAAATTACATTTAGAAAATGTCATTATTACCTTTTTTTTTTTTTTTTCCCAATACATGTGCTTTTTCCAGTTCTTTTAACAAAAAGCGATGCTTGTTAGAGGCCATTTCTCACAAAGATTGGGAGTTCTTACAGCAGCCATTAGTGTAGTGTTGGTCTTCGGACCCTGGTCACCAGTACTGTCCCCAGCCACATTGAATGGTAGATGAACATTCTGCCTCTCTCCTTTGGGAGGCTCCATTTCTCCTCCTGCCCTGCTGCTTGTGTGTGTTCTCCACTCCTCTGCCTGCGCGAGGACCCTGGAGGCATGGCATTAGCTTCTGCTCATTGTTTTCCAAAACACTTGAGTCTGTGTGTTAATCTGGGTCCCCCACTCTCTTCTCTCTTGGTGATCTTACAGTGCTAATGCAGTCTGTTCAATCACATCCTTAAAGTAGCTTTATCCTTCAGTGCAGACATACCCTAAAACCTGTAATTGCTGTTTGAAACCTGTTTTTGAAAAGGCTTTTGGTGTTGGTGCCCTGGAAGAGGAAGATGATGATATCTATGCCACAGAAACTCTATCCAAGTATGACACCGTTTTGAAGGACGAGGAGCCTGGAGATGGACTCTATGGCTGGACAGCGCCCAGGCAATATCAAAGTCAGAAAGGTAATTTCGTAGACCCGCAGCTGACCAGTGTAAGAATATCAGGGAGAAGAGACTGCTAGTTTGATACTGGAGCGTCAGCCTCCATGGAGTAGGGGGTTGTTGGTCAAAGATGCAGGGTGAGAAATGAAGTGGGGAAAAGAGAGGCCCAGTGTGGGAAGTAAGACAGAAATGGGATTTAGATCGGGTCAAAGCCAAAGCCAGTTGTCAAGACAGGGTCAAGGTCGGGAGGAGAAGGAGGTCTGGAATCAGGGAAGGTGCACGTGTGTGGACAGGTGCTCGTGTTGCTGAGCCGGCACTGGGTCAGAGGGAA
>NW_011888977.1:1427413-1429054 GCF_000151845.1 Pteropus vampyrus | reverse complement strand
GGCATTAGCTTCTGCTCATTGTTTTCCAAAACACTTGAGTCTGTGTGTTAATCTGGGTCCCCCACTCTCTTCTCTCTTGGTGATCTTACAGTGCTAATGCAGTCTGTTCAATCACATCCTTAAAGTAGCTTTATCCTTCAGTGCAGACATACCCTAAAACCTGTAATTGCTGTTTGAAACCTGTTTTTGAAAAGGCTTTTGGTGTTGGTGCCCTGGAAGAGGAAGATGATGATATCTATGCCACAGAAACTCTATCCAAGTATGACACCGTTTTGAAGGACGAGGAGCCTGGAGATGGACTTTATGGCTGGACAGCGCCCAGGCAATATCAAAGTCAGAAAGGTAATTTCGTAGACCCGCAGCTGACCAGTGTAAGAATATCAGGGAGAAGAGACTGCTAGTTTGATACTGGAGCGTCAGCCTCCATGGAGTAGGGAGTTGTTGGTCAAAGATGCAGGGTGAGAAATGAAGTGGGGAAAAGAGAGGCCCAGTGTGGGAAGTAAGACAGAAATGGGATTTAGATCGGGTCAAAGCCAAAGCCAGTTGTCAAGACAGGGTCAAGGTCGGGAGGAGAAGGAGGTCTGGAATCAGGGAAGGTGCACGTGTGTGGACAGGTGCTCGTGTTGCTGAGCCGGCACTGGGTCAGAGGGAAGCACTCCCCGCTTGAGGAAATGGGTAGGCAGCCAAAGTAGGCCAACTCAAGCAGCAGGTCAGAAGTCAGGTGTGATGACCAGGTGGTAGGAACACCGAGAGCCCCCAGTAAGATGGAGCTCGGCACACAGCCTGTCTTCCTACTTGGGTCCCTGGCTCTTGTGGGGGCTCTCTTTGGGTCAGGAGATGGACATTCTTTCAACCCAGCTTGAATTTCAAGTCGGATTCTAGATTCAGATCCTCTGGTTCTAAATAGCATTTCAGTTTTTCATTTCAGAAAAGGTGCAGGGAGGAGATGGTGTGGTGTAGGTATTTGTAGCATGTGATTTGGAGCCAATCGGACCTGGCTTTGTATTGTGGCTCTCTCTTACCCAGCTTTCAGAGATCAGACGAGATCGGGTGCATTCAGTGTGGCATGGCCGTAGACTACTGGGTTTTAAAAGAATACAAAATTCCAAGAATATGAAATTTAATCCCAAATTACCCTACAGAATTTTAGGAACTTCCAGAAGCTGGCACAAAAGTTTAACAGGGATTGTGGGGGAAGATAGTTACTGAGCTGTGAAGCTGTCTATGAGGCTGGAAGTGTCAGTCCTACCCGCACTGCTGGGGGCTGTGCCTCCTTCGGGGCCGAACACCAGCTCATGTCAGTGCTCATGATGGTCACAGAGAAGGGACTTTTGGCTATAGAAAATGCAGTTTGTACATGTGGATTTTTTTTTGTATGTATGGATTTTTGATAGAACTTCTATGCTCATGACAGCCTTGGTAATGAAAGAGCCTTTGTCATGGGGGTTGTCTCTGCGACCAATGGACAATCCCTGGCTCCAAGTCAGAGGAGTTGGTCATTTCCTTTCCTGAATTAGTGATCTTTATCTCTTAGAAATTCATTCATGAAAAAGACAAAAGTACCTTTTAATGTGTGCTAAGATTAGATTACTGGCCGACCTGGTTATATATACTGCCTTTTGTACCTTATTTTGATGGTTG
>NW_011888977.1:1425006-1425323 GCF_000151845.1 Pteropus vampyrus | reverse complement strand
GTCTCTGTTTTTCAGAGAAGGTGGTCAGGCTAAGGCGATAGAGAATGAGATTTTCTGACAGCGATAATACCAGTCTTTTGTGGGTTTTCATCATACCAGGTGGTCGCACCAGGAAACCACTTGGGAACCTTACCACCACCTGGGAAGCCTGGGAAACTCGAATGAGAGCTGACTTTGTGGGGTGGTCCAGGCATCATATACTATTGTTAAAAGCCTCAGGTTGAGCCTACTGTGCCACTGGGGCTGACTGCTTCCGCCAGCGAGCATTCAGTGCTTCACTGGGTACGAGTTCAGAGTTTCAGGTAGCTGACAAATCT
>NW_011888977.1:1423637-1424956 GCF_000151845.1 Pteropus vampyrus | reverse complement strand
GAAAAAGACAAAAGTACCTTTTAATGTGTGCTAAGATTAGATTACTGGCCGACCTGGTTATATATACTGCCTTTTGTACCTTATTTTGATGGTTGCTAAGGAACTTGAGAGGTTCTCTCTCCATGGTTCTTCACCTAGTTTTTGAAATGACTCTCTCACAGTTATGATTTTTACTTTTATCCATGTTTGTTCTCTTGATGGTTTATTTGAGATCTCTTATCTCACAGAATGTGTTCTCAGGTGCCCCTTAGTTAGGACCTCAGGCTGAGGTACTTGCCTTGGAGGGCCACGCCTCTGTCCTGGGCTCCGTCAGCTGTGGGTGGTGTGGGCTGGGCTGTCAGAGTCAACAGAGGTGTGAGTGCTCTACGTGCCATTGTTCCCTTCTTTACTGCTATCTCGTGTATGACATGTAGTATTTGTGTTCTTGGAGATAAATAAACTGGTGTCTTTTGTCTTATTCTGATCTATGCTTCTGGAATTAATCAATGACATCATTTTGTAGAATCCGAGAAAGATCTTCGATACGTTGGCAAAATATTGGATGGATTTTCCCTGGCTTCTAAACCTTTATCTTCTAAGAAAGTAAGATTTTTTTTTTTACTGGTTTAGTACTTAAAAGTTTTGTTGCTATGTTATATTAACAACCGGAACGATATGTAAATTCTATTTTCAAAACTAGTGATTGTCCAGGAAAACATAATCTGTATTAGAAATCTCAGTCAGTAGCCACATTGTATTCACAACAGCTAACTGCTGATTTTTTAAATTCAAACTTCGAGTGAGTAGTTATTTCCACTAAAAAGGAATTATATTCAAAGCTGGTGGGAGGATGGAATTGATGAAATTTTAGGAGCAATGTGACTTACGGAAAAATACAAAACTTTCTAAAAGTTATAATGACCCACAGTCCTGACTCCTCCTGAGTGCTGTGAAGCTCATTCGCTAGTGCGGGTGAGGTTCCCTGGGCTCCTTGCATGGGAAAGCGGAAGGGAGAGATGCCGTGTGCATGCGGGTAAGTCCCGTGGAGAACGCCGCATGTCCTTCCAGATCATCCTGTTTCTGTGATATTTTGTTGCAGCGTAGGCCAGGTGGTGCTCTTTAACGTTCATCAGAGTCATGTGTTCCCAGGTGGGTGTCGCAAGTTAGTTGTGAGTACTGATAGCTCAGGGGGTGCCTGGCCATTTGCCTTGATGGCATCCTTTTTTTTTTTTTTTTTAATGCCTACAGCACCTGGTATTTCTAGGTGGTCTCCCATCCAGGTACTAAGCAGGCCCAACCCTGCTTAGCTTCCGAGATCAGGGCATCCTTTTTTCAGGGTG
>NW_011888977.1:1420180-1422562 GCF_000151845.1 Pteropus vampyrus | reverse complement strand
GAGCCTACTGTGCCACTGGGGCTGACTGCTTCCGCCAGCGAGCATTCAGTGCTTCACTGGGTACGAGTTCAGAGTTTCAGGTAGCTGACAAATCTAGAAAACAGCTTAAATAGGACTGTCCATTAATATGTGTTGTTAGACCAAGAGCAAGGGAGACCATTTATTTTAGTGCAATAATTTAAAAAAATCTAACACTTTTTAAAAACTTATCTGTTCTGCTCTCATTAGTACCTACCTGAGCTCCCCAAATATATTTCAATTTTAGTTCAGTCAGATTTTGAATTAAAAATACTTCGGATCAAAAAATAAGTCCTGAAGTTCCAATTTGGAACTGAAACAGAACCAGAAAAAAAATTCAGAATTTTTAAAAGTAACTTATTTAAAGTTATTATTTTTTTCTATGCCTTGAATCATACTTTTCTAAATTTTCTCACTTACAGTGGGCCAGGACATTGTGCTAACTATTGTTATCGTTCTTGTTCTGTTCATATTTAACACGCATGTTAGCATCTCTGTATAGAAGTGAGCAGGGGTGGTATTAAAAATGTCTAGTTATTAGAACAGTATGGTTCTGTTGACTTTCCAGATCCGGAATGGATGGTGGCTGGGCACCTGGACAGGCTGTCCCCGGTGCTACCTACCTGCTGAATATTAGACAGGGGAAGGCTTGGGTTAACAGGGCTCTGAGGTATCAGGTTTTCGTGGTTAAATCAAACCTGATCATCTTCTAGCCTGTATTTTCTGAGTTTTTTTTTTTTTTTTTTTTTTTTTTAAGATTTACCCACCACCTGAATTACCAAGAGACTATCGACCAGTGCATTATTTCAGACCCGTGGTAGCTGCAACCTCGGAGAACTCCCACTTACTTCAAGTATTATCGGAGTCAGCTGGACAGCCAATACGTGACCCAGGGACACACAGTAGGCACCAACTGAATGCCTCCAAGCGGGGAGAGTTGCTAGGAGAAAAACCTATTCAAGGTATGTGCCATGGAAAAGATTAAAGGCATTAAATTTATAATAATCTGAGTTATCAGAATCAAAATGGAAAGTTGTTTTCCTTTTGAAATTCTTTCCATGATTTTGTATTCCCAAACTGGGGGTATAAAATTGTTTACTGTGACTAGCATACGTAACAGTGAATATTTTTTAGTTTTTAAGACTTATTGCTTTCCTACCATTGGTTTATGTCATTGAAACTACAACCTCGTTAAGCTCAGGAGTTTTCAGATTTTTAATCATTGTCCAGGAATGTGGTGAATGAAGACCAGGGACATGTGTACCTTCATTTTCTTTGTACAGCCTGGGAACATAAAATTTTTTTCTCAGGGGATAAGGGTACTGTAGCTCTTTTCCTGAGAACCTAAAAGGAATGAGTGCATCTGAAAGTACGGACAGATGTGGAGGATCCCCTGTAGGTTGGAGCAGGAAGACCCACTATGAGAGATGAACTTGGGCTTGCCGTGTGGGAGTCTGCCAGGTATTTCAAATAAAATAGACCCAAACATAGCTTGTGGTTCCCACTTCCTCAAAGTTGGTCTTCCTCCAGTCTTCCCCTTGGCAGTAAATGGTACCACTGGTGATGCACTGCTCAGACCAGAACGTAGAAATCCTAATTCTTAGCTCCTCTCTTTCCCTCCCTCCCCTATTCCTACCCAACCTATCAGCAAGTCCTCTAATTTCTACCCCTACGTGTGGGGACTCTGTCTACTTCTCTGCATTTCTGCTGCTTCTCCACTTGTCTAAAGGCCCATCTACTCTCACCTGGACTATTGCAGCAGCCTCTGATTGGTCTCCTTATTTTCTCTTTGTAGTCCATTCCCCTCAACAGCAGCCAGATGAACCAAATTATATCACTATCCTCCTTAAAATAAACCAGTACTTCTTACACTAAAGAGAAATCCAGATTCCCCACAAAGCTCTATGGGTCCAGCTCTGCCTACCTTTCAAGCCACATCGTATACCGCTTTCCCTTAACCCCTGGGGTCTGACCTCATGATACTCCTTTTTGCCCTCAACCTGCCAACCGCACCCCCGCGTGGCCTTTATGTTTGCTGTTTCCTCTGCCTCTCTTTTTCCCTCATGTTTTGGCTCCTTCTTTTTACTTAGAGAGCTTACCTCAAATATTTCTTTGAGGGACCTTCCAGGCCTTCCTTGCCCACCATATACCCTAGTTATCTCTCCATCCACTCCCACTCCTGGCTCTCTCATCTAAGTCACTCTCAATTGCATCACCCTCTTTTTTCCCCCCTCAGTCCTCTTGTACCAACCCTCTGGTGTTGATTTTTGGCTTCTTTAATGTCCTCCCTCACTAGTGAGAGCAAGATTTGTCTGCCTTGTCCTCCTAGTCCTAAGCCAGTGTCTGGAATGGAACGGATGCTCA
>NW_011888977.1:1388347-1419269 GCF_000151845.1 Pteropus vampyrus | reverse complement strand
GTTCTTCTCTGCCAGTTTTGCTTCATCCCAAAACATTGCGAAGATTTCAGGTCCTGGCTCTTGACTTCAAAAAGGGAGAATAATTAGCTTGTGTTTCTCTCTATCTCAGGCCCCAAAGATAACTGTTTAAGTAGAGAACATGCCTTGGTGACTAATGCTAAGCCACAGACCATTTACTGTTGGCAAATGGTTGGCTTCTGTAAGTGTTGCATTTCACACCAAGAGATCAAGGTCATCTCCTACTTTATCTTAAATTAAGGTCCTCACCATCCAGCCCTAAACCATAGTCTAAAATTTGACTTACAAAGAGAGTTGGCTGTTGAACCATTATGTGGGGGGAAAATGTCACTCTGTGACCTATGAAGTAAATAAATATGGCAAGGCTGGGGAGAAGGCTTGCTGCTATACACAGTACTCCTTGTGAGAGGTAGTCAGCGAATTAGAGGGGTTGGTTTTCAAAAGCAGATCTTTGTGTGCTGTGCCTGAACTCCCTATTAAGGATCCAGACCCCTAACAATTATTTGTTAAAAAAAAGAAAGGAGTGTTTTTCTGCCAAAACATAGGAATATAGTTAGAATGCACTTAATGTCATTGTGTGGGAGTGGTAACAAGTTCTTTGCTTCGAACAGTTAACCAGGAATTAATTCTCTGATATAAGTAGACAGAATTCAATAAAAACATCATTTTGAGGGAGTGAGCAGTAGTATTACCTGCCAGGTACCTCCCCACCATGCTCTTAAAAACCAGGATAAGGATTTGTCTCCTCTAGTGAAATCTATAGGGATACAGTGGGGCCACCAGATGTTCTCCTTTAAGCCCCATGTTTTTCCTAAGAGCGAAGCACTCTCCTGTTCTCCATACTATAGATGCTCTGGAACATTGTCTGGATCCCAGTATGACAGAGTGGGAGCGAGGCCGTGAACGGGACGAGTTTGCCCGGGCAGCCCAGCTGTATGTGTCTTCCCATTCGACCTTGTCCTCCAGATTCACGCATGCCAAGCAGGAAGACGATTCAGATCAAGTGGAAGTTCCTCGAGACCAAGAGGTGTGTCGCCATCATGTCTCTACCTGGTGCATTTAAAAATTAAAACCCTGCATGGCCAAATATTTTAAAACTCTCAGTGAAAAGATCAAAATATACATGGCACTAGAGAATTAGAAGTGATTTTTATGCTTTTAGCTTCCAATGCACTTTAACAAAAATGTAGTAAAAGCAGTTTTATAATTTTGGAAGATTGCTTGAAAACTTTTAAATGGAAAGGCTGTCAGGTCGGCTGATGTGACTTCTTGATGAAACAGAGTGAATGTCTTTTCTAGAATGATGTCAGTGATAAGCAGTCGGCTGTGAAGATGAAGATGTTTGGGAAGCTCACCCGAGACACGTTTGAATGGCACCCTGACAAGCTTCTGTGTAAGAGGTTTAATGTCCCTGACCCGTATCCAGAGTAAGTTGGATAAACCTGCCCTTTCCTCAGTGCTTATTCCCCCATATTAAAGCTAATTTTCTTCTTACATGCTCATATAAATTCTTTTTTTCTAGATGAACTTACTTGGAAATGCTTAGAGTTGCAAATTGTGCAGCTTTAACCTCTATTAATTTGTTACTAAAAAAATAAACATCCAGATAGCAAACTTATTTCACATTGAAGATATGCAACTCAGATATGCCGAGTTATAAAAACTTAATGGCTGCCTAATTTGCCACCTTTTCAATGATGCACGTACATTTATATTTAAAATGTTACTTATGTTTTCTAATTCTTTATATAAGTTCAGCACCTTCTCATTTGATTATAAACACTGCAAGAAAGCATATACAGTTGAATCAGAGGCTTTGTCAGAATTTTTAGGTATATAATTTTTTGAACAATGTAGTTGAAAATCCATATATAACCTTCGACTCCCCCAAAGCTTTTCTAATAGTACTGTTGACCAGAAGCCTTACCAACAGCACAGTCAGTTAACACATTATTTTGTATGGTATATGTATCATGTACTGTATTCTTGCAATAAAGTAAGCTAGAGAAAAGAAAATGTTAAGAAAGTCATAAGGAAGAGACAATACATTTATAGTATTTATCGAAAAAAAAAAATCATGTATTAGTGGACTCACATAGTTCAAACTCGTGTTGTTCAAGGGTCAACTGTATTTTTTATCAGTGGAACATTTCCTTAGTGGAAATCCCTCTTCAAAGTTAAATCCTGGTTCTTACTGTAATAAGGAAAATAACTAATGAGCCCTCAAGTTACCCATTATAAATTCTTAAACTGTTTAGAGAAGTGAAAATATCTTAGGGGATCTTTTGAGCCAAGTAGAAGAGCTACTGATGAAAAACATGAGATGGAAAGCTTTATAGGAATTGGATTTGCTTCTCATAGTTGTTATTAACATTATAGTTTCATATTTTCTTTTCAACTCCCAGTTCAACTTTAGTTGGCTTACCAAGAGTGAAACGTGACAAATACTCAGTCTTCAACTTTCTGACACTCCCAGAGACAACTTCCTTGCCTACGACTCAAGCATCAAGTGAAAAAGTACCACAGCACCGAGGTCCTGACAGTGAGTAGGAGGCTTCCTCAGGTCCTTGTGCTGAGTGTGATCTCAACCTCTAGCCTATTGGGAAGACAGAAATAAAGGGTCATCTAATCCTGAGGATACACATAGTGCTAACTCTCCCTCCATTAAGAGAATTGCTCATATGAATACCTTAGCTTATGTTATAATGGTCCAGATGTATACTGTGGGGTTGGGACTCTACCTCAGCATCTGCCACATCCCTATCACTTTGCACGGTGCCTGGTCTAAAGTAGGTTGAATGATGCTCTTGAAAGAATTAAAGAATTGTAATGAAGAACTTGTTGCTTGTTTGCTAATTCTGATATTATATCTATATCCTATGTTTCAGAATCAAGAAAACCATCCAGATGGGATACATCTAAACAAGAAAAGAAAGAAGATTCCATCAGTGAATTCTTAAGTTTGGCTAGATCAAAAGTTGGTCCACCTAAACAAGAGTCCAGTCCATTAGTAAACAAAGAGGAAGAGCATGTGAAGGAACCACTATCAGATAAGGTATTTGGGGCTTCCAGGTTCTCTTTGTCAGGCTGGCTGTGGCCTTTAACTTTCTCTATGGTGATGCTTTTTCATTACCCAATAGCAGAGGTCAGCACATTTTCTATGAAGGGCCAGATATTAAATATTATAGGATCTATGAGCCATAGTCTCTATTACTATTCAGCTTTGCTGTTGGGTGTGAAAGGAACCACAGGCAATATGAAAACAATTGGGTATATCTATGTTTCAATAAAACTTTATTTACAAAAACAGGCAGCAGGTTGGATTTGGCCCCTGGCCTGTAGTTTGCCAACACCTGCTCTATAGTCCAACAGTTTGAATCGTAGCTTACATCATTTGAAGGGAGGTTATAAACTTCTCTGCCTAGAATGGCTTTCACTTAGCATCAACCATCGAAACAAAATTCAATATATTTGTATTGGAAAATGTAATTTTTCAAGCAATAAGCATTCTCTTTTGTGGAGACTACTGAGAAAAACATCTACTGAGTTTTTTAAAAAATTTCTCTTTTAATAGTTACAAGTTGAACTTAATAAAAAGTTGGTTTTATTTCTTAGCTTCATTTACAATTTTTATTTTATTTTTCAAATTAACCTTCATTAAAATTGACTTTTTTTGATGTACAGTTCAAGGAGTTTTTACACATATGTAGATACATGTACTCACTACCACAATCAGGATGCATAATTCAACCCCCCCCCGCCAAAAAAAAACTCCCTCATGCTGTCCCTTTGTAGTCCTACCCCCTCTTTACCCTAAGTCCCAGTCAACCCTTGATCTCTGTCTCTATAGTTTTGCTCTTTCCAGAGTTTTCTGTAAATGGAATCAGACAGTATGCATATATAGCCTTTTGAGCCTGGCTTCTTTCATTCAGCATCATACCTTTGAGATTTATAGGTATTTTGCATGTATCAGTAGTTCATTCCTTTTTATTGCTGAATACTATTTTATTGTCTGTGTGTACCACAGTTTGTTGGTTTGTTCACTCTTTAAGGACATAAGGTTATTTCCAGCTTTTGGCTATTATAAATAAAGCTGCTATGAACATTTAGGTGCAGATTTCTGTGTAGACATAAGTTTTCATTTTCCTAAGGTAAATTCCTAGTAGTGAGAGTGCTGGGTAATTTTACTTCTAGATTTAACCTTATAAGAAACTGCCAAACTGTATTCCAAAGTGGTTTTTGCTTTAGGTATTTCAAATCTCTCTTCTTAGATGTATACTCTATTTAGGATAATTATTATTTTTTGGTGAATTGATTCTTATCATTATGTAATATCACTCTTTATCCTTGGTAATTTGCATAGTATGTATTTTTCCATCCTATTAACTATTTCATTATATTTAAAGTGAGTTTTTATAAACAGGTCATTGTCTTTGGGTCTTTTAAAAAATACATGTGATAATCTATGTTTTAATTTGTGTGTTTTTTTATCCATGATGATTTATGATGATAGTTCCATGATTAATTTTTTCTTTTTTTATTATTAGTTTCAAGTATACATTAATTTGTGTTTTGATTATTTGTGTTTAATGTAATTTGTTGATATATTTGAATTTGGGTCTACAGTTTTATTATTTGTTTTGTCTGTTCCCACTCTTTTTTGTTCCTCTTTTTCTCCTTTTCTGCCTTCTTTTGTATTACTTGAATAATATTTAGTATTCCATTTTAATATATCTTAATATTTTTACTCTCAATTTTTTTTAGTGATTAGGTATTACAATATACATACTTACCTTTTCGGTTTACTTAGAATTGATATTTTACCATTTCAAGTGGATTGTAGAAACCTCATCACTATTTAGGTCCCTGTTCTCCCCCTGTTTTAAATTGTCTTCTACACATACACTGAAAACCTTATCGTTATCAGAAACTTTTGATTTTTGCTTGCAGTGGTGTATAAATTTTAAAGAAATGTTAAGAAGATAATAGTCTATTTCATTGACACAGATATTTGCCATTTCTGTTATTCCTTCGTTCCTGAAGGTCGTTTCTGTTATTCCTTCGTTCCTGAAGGTCGTTTCCCTCTCTCGTCATTTTCTTCTATCTGAGGAACTTCTTTCAGCATTTCCTTTAGAGAAGTTCCAACAACTGATTTTCTTAATTTTCCTTAACCTGCAAATGTCCTGTATTTCATCTTCATTCCTGATTTCTTTTAGTTCTTTAAAAATGTTGTACCACTTTCTTCTGGCCTTTCTGATTTCTGATGAGAAATCTATACTCATTCAAATAATTATTATTCTCCTTATAGTGATGTGATTTTTTCCTCTAGATATATGATTACGATGTGTCTGGGCACAGATTTCTTTGAGATTATTTTGTTTGGGGTTTGCTGAGCTTCTCGACTCTTTAAGTTTGTCTTTCACCCAATTTGGACATTTCCAGCCATTATTTTTTCCAATATTTCTGCACCACACTTTCACTCCTCCGTTCATTTTTTAAATTTTGAACCACTCCTCTCTGTTCAAATTAGATAATTTCTATTGATCTGTCTTCAGGTTCACTGACTCTTTCCTCTGTCATCTATATTCTGATATTGAGCTCATTCAGTGAATTTTTAATTTTGGTTATTGTATTTTTCATTTATAGAATTCCTATTTGGTTCTTTATACCTTTTATTTCTTTGCTGAAATAATTTATTTCTATCTTCTTGTTTGTTTGTCCTTATTCTTGGAGCATGGTTGTAAAAAAAAGGACATTTTTATCATTTTGGGTTGGCATCTTTTGATTTTTTTTGAAAAGAAAACATGATTTTCAATATTCACAACTTCTTATTTGTTTCTAAATGTCAGAGTTCTTGGTCAGACTTGAAAACACTTTAAAACAAGTCCTTGGCAACCTCCAGATTATTCTTGGTGACCTTGATATCCCTCTGGCCAAAGTCTTGAGACCAAAAGGGCATATAAGTATTGTCTTTTGCAAGTTGAGATTTTGCCTGGTTGTTTAGATACCAAGCAATTTTGGATTGTATTGTGGACATTTTGAATATTATGTCATGGGACCCTGGGTCTCGTCCAAATTCGAAGGAGAACATTGGTTTTTCATTCGGTTTTATTTTGCTAAAGCAGACACTCGACCTAATTAGGTTCAAACTGCAGTTGCAACCCACGTTCTGTGGGCTGTGGTTCAAAAGTCATTCCAGTCTTCAGAACCTTTATAGTAGTGTTCAGACCTTCCCTGCACGTGTACTTCCCAGGGCTGCTCTAGGACCTGGCTGGTAGTTAACTCCATGGTTCTGTTATCAAAGACTTTGGTTTGCTGCTTAGAGTCAGACCCATGCAAGCATAGCTTAGAGGGGAGCCAGAAGCTCATAGAGCACTTTATAGGATCACCCTCTTCAGCTCCTCCTTCATGAGCTTCCTGACACTTTGAGTCTGTGGGCTCCCTCTTCCATCCTCCAGTCAGAAACCTAGGACTTCGTTTCCCTGCTCTGCCTTATACTTCCTGTGACTTTCTCTGCAGCTGGAGTCAAGTGGCAGGAGGGTAGGAAGGTGGAAAAGCAGTGGGATTCAGTTCAGTGACATAAAACCCTGCTCGTGGATTCTGGCTCTGCGATATGGTCATTAGATTAGAAAGCCTTCTGATTGTCTCAAAAACCTATTGAGATAGTATTTGGGTAATTTTGCCTGGAAAGTCTCGGTTCTTGCCTTTTCATTTATTAGTCATGTAACCTTAAGAAGGTCTCTTCCCCTCTCTGGGCTATTTAATATTTTTTCTTTGGAAACTTTCTGAGTAAGCACACCTTTTGGTGTAAGGTGTATGTGGGGGTGTGGTGAGGGAGCTTCACAAACATAGATGCTGTATATTTGGTGTGTGTTGTTGCTGTCACTTAATTCTATTACAGCTCCTATTACATTCTGGAAAAAAAATTCTAAGAGTAGAATATCTCATGTACTTATATCAGCTCTGCTTGTACATTTAATAATCTAGACATCATTAAAAGCCAGAACTGTCTGAACACAGAAGTCAGCCAACTGTCATTCAGTTTATTGCCCATGCATGTAACATTGGTATTTGTGTTTTGCTATAAATATATCTGATTCATGATTTTTCTAGGAATTGTTACCATGATTTCCTGTGCTTCAGTATAGGGCTTTTTCTTTTGACTTTTTGTATGATTAAAAAAAAAAAATTTGAAACAATCTCAAAAATTTAAATACAGTACAGATCATTTTTTTCCTAAACACTTGAGCACAAGTTGCCAGCCAGAAGCCCCATCATCTCTGTGTTTCCTTCAAAGGACATCCTCCTATATAATCACAGTATCTCCATCAAAATCAGGAGATTAACACTGATATATTACTGTGATCTAATCTTCAGAACCCATTCAAGTTCTACCAGTTGTACTAATAATGTCATTTATAGCAAAAAGGATGCAGTTTGGCATCACTTGTTGCATTTAGCTGTCAATCTCCTTATTCTCTTCAGCCTGGGACAGTTCTTCAGTCTTTCCTTGACTTTTATAATCTTTATACTTTTGAAGATACAGGCCACTTTGTTATAGAATGTCCCCCAATTTGGGCTTATCTGATGTTTCCTCATGACTAGATTCAGGTTCTGCATCTTTGGCAGGAATTTCTCAGAAAGGATGCTGCTGTGCTCTCATCGATCCCGTCATTGATCCCAACAGCAGGATGTTGATTTGTCCCATGACTGGTGATGTTCACTTTGAGTAAGGTGGTGCTTGCCAGGTTTTTTCACTGTAAAGTTAGTTGTTTCACCTTTCTAATTAATAAGTACTTTTATTTATTCATTTTAAATTCATTTATACTTAATCATTTTTAAAAAATATTTAAGAGCTTTAAATATAAATACCCTGTTTCTCATCAAACTATTTCTTTATATCACTGTGGACTCATGGTTTCTTCTTTTATCCTAATGGATAAATTTGGTACTATCATTATTTATTTTACTGCTCAAGTGGTCCTAGTTTGGCTAAATGGAGCCCCTTCAGGTTGGCTTCTGTGTCCTTTTGCTATATCCCTCTTACTCCCTCTTACTCTCTGAGCATGTCCTTGCGTTCTGGCACAGTAAGATTTTCTGGGCTTCTCTTATTATTTCTCAGCTCCAGCTCTAGACTCAGTCCTTTCTCCAAGGTACCCTAGTTACTTTTAGTGAGGATTGGTCTACTTTTCCTCTTCATCTTCTAAAGTAAAATAGTTTACTTTAAAACCACAAATGCCACTGTCTTGTACCAGTTTTCGTCATGTGAGTATTTGTAAATTTGCTTCGTAAATTGGAGGTGGTGTGGTCTGGGGGAGGGACCCCTGGCTGAGAGCATGGAGAAGAGCTGGGTCGTAGAGTCCAGATCCAGTCCATGGCGCTTACCATGAGTGCATCACTGACAGAGGCTCTCATCTCTGACCTGGGTTCTCCAGTGGTAAAATGGAAGGACTAAGTGAATCCTGATCTTGGCTGGTCCTGAGGCTCCCTTGTATTCCTTAGCACATTATAGTACCTAGTGTCTTTCTGGTGGTAAGCTGTTGGAGGATGGGAATGGCTTCTTCTTCATACCTTTGATTTTTGTTTATTGAACCGAATGTGTACAAAGTTACTGCCTCTTTATTTGGTTAATATGACTGTCCATATTTGGACTTCTTTTAGGAAGGATGATGTGTAATTGCAAAGGGAAGTTCTGTGGACATTTTATCAGCATGTTCCTGGCCCCCTCTCCATTGTATGGAGGGCTCAGCATTCTCTTCAACATTTTCATATTAGTAGTCAGTCTTCATTGCATTGGATAGACTCTTGAAGAAGGGACAGAGGCACTGTGCTGTTTCCTACTACATATTTTTGGGTCCTCTGCAATTCTGATTAATGACCTAGCTCCATGAGAGATTTTAGCTACTTCTGCCATTCAACACATTCTACAGTTGTCGAATCAGAAACACCACAAAAATAAGTGCAGTATGAGTGATCATTGTTTAGTTAGGTAGTTAGTATGTAGGAATGGAGACCAAGTACCTGAGCATAAACATCAGAGTGTGTGTGTGTGTGTGTCTGTGTGTGTGTGTTCTAGAATGTTTTGCTTCTTTCACCCTTGCTTCTTCATTTCTGACTCTTATTTCACTGTTAATACAGCCGGTAAACAAAGGTGTGGATTCACAGACTGAAGGAGAAGGTAGCCGCCCATCCATGGACTTATTCAAGGCCATCTTTGCCAGCTCCTCCGAAGAAAAGTCTTCATCCTCTGAGGATGAGCAGGGTGACAGCGAGGATGATCAGGAGGGTACTGAGGAGGCCAACTTCAAAAGTTCCCAAGAGACTGACTTGGTGGAAACATCATCTGTGGCACACAGTACGTCAGTATTTCAGACTTTGGGATCTAAAGAAGGAAATGATGATGTCTCTAAAGAAACTGCTGCTTTGTTTAGTGTGTAATTTTAAACTAGGATAGTTGACAATCAATGATGTTTTAACCTTTTATAATTTTAATTGGGGTAAAGCAGGGTTCCATTTTTTCTATCTGGTATATTTTTAGGATAGCTGTGTTCAATAATGTTGATTTTGCCACTTACTCTGGTTGAATTTCCTACTTACCCTGGTAGTAAAGTTTTCATTTAAAAAAAATAGCTTTTTTTTTTTTTAAACCTGATTGATGAGGTGGTGCTAGGATCGATTACTGGATAACATTTGGTCATGAAATATAAAGGCGTCTTCCTGATTTCCTCTATATAGGGCACTTTGTATGCTCTGGATCAAGCATCAGATAAGCATTGCCTGGTCCATAGGAGCACTTGGTAGATGGGGTCTATTCTCATTACTATGAGTCTGACGTTTGGTTCGTAGCTTGTCCTGCTTGTTCCAGTTACCCCAGTCAGGAGTTCTGGCATAAGGAAGGAGGCTGTCTGGTACTTGCAATGGCAGGAGCCCTTTCAGATGCTTGGGTGGGTAGTCAGAATTTCTCATTTCAGTCTTAGAATATTCTGCCTGCCTCTGTCAGCCCGTGGTGGACTTGTGTACAATTTTTGAGGGCCTTTAACCAAAAAGTTATATAATGGTACAAAATATTGTTTCTTCTTAGGTGATTGCAAATGTCAGTCTATTTCTTATTTCTGTGGAAAAAACTGAACTTGTATTTTATTACAAAGTCCTATATACTTGAATTTTATAAATAGAAAAATATAGAAAGTTTAAGTCCCTTGGAATCCTTCTTCCCAGAGAGAGATAACCACTGTGAACACTCTTGATGCATATTTTTCCAGACTTTTCCCACTTTTAGCTCTTCTATCTGAAAACATCTGTTTTAAAAAATGAGATTATTAATGTGAACATGATAATTTGTTTATATTTAGTTTTTCTCCTCTTTGATAATTTGAGTGAAATTAAGCCTTCTGAGCCAGAACATAGGCTTATATCCCTGTTTGTAAGTTTTATTTTTCTCAGATAGCCCTTCCTTGAGGACATCTTTGAACACTTCAGGCCACAGTAGGTGATCCAGAGCGTTTGCTTTACATACCCTTACGTTACAGCCACTGGTGCACCTGGTTGCAGGCACCCTCGTGTGACTGTCTTCCCAGTTCTAATGCCCATGAGGCTGGAGGTCAGGTCTGCGTGTTCACTGCTATGTCCTCAGCACCTGGCATGAGCTAGTTAAGCAAAGTGGTGAAGAGAAACACATGTTCTCTGGTGGCAACAGACATTTATTAGAGATGCAAACACATTAATATTTGGCAAATATATGAAATACCCTGGTGTTTTTCAGCTAGCGAGTCGCGCCCCCAGGAGCCTGCAACTTCCTTCCTGATACAAAAGATGCAGATAGATGAAAGAGAAGAGTTCGGCCCACGGCTGCCTCCCGTCTTCTGCCCCAGTGAGTCGAGAGCTCCTTGGTTCACCTCTTTGCATCGGCACCAGAGTCTCCCCTGAGATATGACAACTCTGTGTTATGTCCACCCTTCTAATCCAACATGAGGCCAACCGAATATATACATTGTTTCTGGTTTATCTGTTCTCAGCCACATTTTGAAACTCCACCTAGTGCCTAAATTATGATAGCTATTGCTTTATAGGTTCAGAGACCTTTACACTTTTTTTTTTCTTTTTAAATTTCAGATACTTAACAATAGAGCCCTAAGTATCTCGAATGTTGTCACTTATAGAAAAGAAAAGCAAAAATCTAGGACCCAAAGATGGAAAGGGAATTGCAGGGAGAAGGGTACTGTAAGACTTTTTATACTTTGGCTAATGTAGCAAATCAAATCAAATCAATTCTTTCAGAAGTAAATACAGCCCATCCTCCTCCCCTAATAACTGTTAACAGTTCCTGTTCAGTGCCATCTGAAATTGACATCTCTCATTAAAATGTTTAGACTAGTTTCTCACCTGTTTGAAGGCTGGGTTAACAAACATCTGAAGACATGGCCCAGGTATATAAATAACATCTAAGTCAGTTACCTACTTTGTAGTTTCCTATATTGTCCACATATACATATTGGTTTGGTTAATTAATCTAGCCTTCAAAGAGATAAGAAGCAGAGAGGAGTAAAAGTGTAAAGTGTTGAAAAATTACAGTGAATGTATTTCTTATTCGCTTTAGTTATTCAAATCTTTAGCTTAAAATAAGTGTGTCAGCTCTTGTCTTGAAAGCTAAGTTAGTTATGCCATGTCCTAGACTGTCCTTGATATCCTTGTAATCGTTAATAACTGAATTTGGTCTATTGAGGGGAAATGGTTTTCCAAAAACTAACATTAAAAAAAAAAAAAAAAAGTTTGGGAAGGTCAGTTTTTGAAATATTTGGCCAAAATATGTAACTAGAAAACTGTAGGCAACTCTTAACTGGGTTTGGAAAATATCCACTTTTGAACCACCTTAGAATTTTTCTTTAGGTGGAAAAAGGTGATGTAATAATTTATACTATTTCTGTTATTGTGACTTTTTGCTGATTTGGGGACCTGGAAATGAACAACCCACGAAAACATTTTGGTCAGTATTTGGAGGTGGAGAATTCAGGTGCCTGCAACTTGTCATTTTAACGATTACATATATCATGTTGCTCTGGTGCTAGTTTTTGGTGTTTCTTCTGATAATACAAATTCATGTCAAATGTGCTTTTGTAAAGAGAGGATGATGTGAGAGGAGCTGACATTTATGTGCCAGATTCCGGGCTATGGGATTCATGCGTGTGGTCCTGTCCAATCCTCTCTATGTCCCTAAGAAGACAGGGATTTTTGTTATCCCTTTTTTATAGAAGGGGAAACTGAGACTCAAAGAGGTTAAGCAATGTGCCAAAGATCACAGCTGGCTGCAGAGCTGAGGTTCAGACTCTGGTTCGTCTCTGAGCTCACCTGAGGATGTTAAATTACAAAAGGTTTATTGGCATTCTGTCTGACTTTATCTTCATCTGACGTCATCTGACAGAAAAGGCTGTGTCAGATACTGGTTGGGTCACACAGGTCTTATGTTGAGATTTCTGCAGTTTCTAAATATAGAGCTAACGTGATGTGCTAATCCATTTGTTTATCAGTGAGGTAGGGCAGGAGTTCTACCTTAATGTTAAACATCAAGGCACATTCCCAATTCAATCAATTAGCCTTTATTTTCCCCCAGAGTTCATGTGCTTATTACATTTGTATTTTAGATGCCCGTCAGAAACTTGAGGCTCCTCAAAAAGAGAAACATAAAAAGAACAAAGAAAAACATAAGACCAAGAAAGAACATAGACGGAGGAGAGAGAAGGTGAGTAACTTCTGAGTGTCCCAGGATCAGGGTGTGGGGTCTGATGCCCCCGCTTCTGTCGTCCAGACAGACTCTCAGATGTGACACACGAAGCCCATCGAAGAGTGCATCTTGTTGCCAGGATGAGGGCACATGGGTTCCTCGACACCCTGACAGAAGTGTGGACTAGACATTCAATGTAAACTCTCGATTTTCAGAACTTTGTTTTTATTCAGCCAGACTATTTAAACTGGTTGTACTTTGAAAAATTTTAAATCTATAAGCATTAAAAAGTATGAAAAAGGACATTTAAGTGTCTTTGAGTAATGGTTGAGTTTTAAATAATGAAACGATTTTATTTAATTATTCATTCCATATTAATGTAGGTATTCTTTTGAACACTTCTCAACTACTTTGTCATCATCATACATAAAGATGTTGGTCCGTAGCTTGCCATTTGAAGTGAAGGAAACCTGAACGAGTAGTGCGTGTTCACTGTTGACATCCCTCATTTCATCGTCCATGTCTTCTTTTCAGTTAGGCACAGGCTTTTAATTCAGTTAATGTTAGTGTCAGGTACCCAAAGTCGTCTGGGCAGTAGTTGGATCAATTAGAAATAGTTCCCTTACTGGCTGTCAGAAAAAAAGATTCCTGAGCATAGAGGGTAAGAAAAGTTCTCTTGTAGAGAAAGGAAAAAAATTGGTGCTGACAGGTTCAAAAATCAAATTCGTTTATTTCTTAGCAGTGTTCCTGCTTTTCTCTGACTGCCTACCAGTTTCTTCTTTGTGCATTTCTAGGGCACTTGCCATCCTGATGTGTAGTTTATCACATATGCCTAACAAAATGGACCAGTCAGGTTCATAGGAGGTGGCAGGGGTCACCTTGGATAAGATGGGGGCTAAGTGTCGAGACAATATCCTGCCTATATCCTTCTGGTTCTGCTGTGTGTCACTAGAGGGTCATTTCTATGAGTGTGTGCAGGTGGAGAGAGTGCACAGCTGTATGTTCCTGGTCTGTCTCATACTAAATTAAAGCTCAATCCAAATGAGATTTTTTTGTTTTTGTTTTTAAACAACTCTAGCTATCAAATGTCTCATTATCCCGAATTAGGGAGGGAAACATGTATGTGTGTGTGTCTTTGTCCACCACTAACAGCTCCTTCTTTTTCTTTTTTAAGAAAAAGAAACACCGGAAGCACAAACACAAAGGCAAGCAAAAGAATAAAAAATCAGAGAAAAGTAGTAGTTCTGAGAGTACAGACAGCAGTGACAGCCAGAGTGGTGAAGAAGGGACCGCAGACATGTCACCCCAAGAACTGCTGAGACGGTAGGCAACAGGAGACAGTGGTTTTCGGAGACCTTTCAAAGGCTTATTAAAATCTCGTTGTATTTGCTTAGAGGCAAATGTCAGAAGTGATAAATCTGCATATTAGTCTTTTTTAAAAAGTTAATTTTTAATTACATAAGTAATATGTGAATATATTATCATTGTGAAAGTTCATTCCTTAGAGATAAAACATAAAATGGCCCCTGACCAATTCCCCAAACCTCCTCTTTCCACAGTAACCTCTGCTGTCACTTTCATATGTAACTTTGAAGAATTTTTTGAACAACCACACACATGTAACATACATATACACACATTTTGTTATGCATTTTTAATATAATATAATTTTATGTAGCATAAATCTATAAGGTATGAACATTTAGAATGAATAAATACTGCCCAGTTGTTTCCAAAAGTGGCTGTATCAGTTTAAATTATGAAAGCAGCTGTTATTATATCAATTACAAACAGTATAAAAATGTTTGCCAGTATGATGGGTAAAGAATGGCATCTCATTTTAATTTGCATTTCCTGGATTGTTAGTCAGGTTGAGCATCCTTTGCTATGTGTCTCAGCCTTTGCCATGTGCTCTCTCATGAATAGCTTGCTCATGTCCTTTGCACAGTATTCTGTTTTCTGTTAGTTTCTTTTACTGGTTTTTAGGTACTGTTTTACTGATTTTTAGGGATTAAAAATAATAATTCTGGATATTAATCCTTTTTGTTTTACTGTGTTACCTATCATATGATTTTAACTGCCTTTATTGTATAGAAACTTTAAGTTTTGGTGCACTCAGCTTTACCAATTTTCTTTGTTGGTCTGTTTTACATTTTTGTTTTTTGAAGTTTTTCATTACACACACACACTTACAATTCTCATGCTTTTATTATAGTTTTGATTTTGTTTCGTATATTTGGATTTTTTTTTTTTTTTGCAAACAGAGTAAGGTAGGCATCTAATTTATCTTTCTCCAAATGGATAGGCAATTGTATCAGTTGGGGTGAGTAAGCTAGCTGCGATTAAAAAGAACCCCTACATCTCAGTGGTATAGAACAGTGAAGCCTAATAGAATTGAGCTGTCTGGTTTTTCAGTTTGTATCTAACTTTCCTTCTCTCTCACTTTTATTTCATTTTCCAGGCTAAAACGTCTTCCGCTAAGGAGGCAGTAATTGAATTCTGCCCTGGCCTGTCCTAGTACCAGATCGCTTCCAGGATGGAAACTCATTGAATGCTCAGTTAATACATTGTACAGATTGTATTTATATGTAAATTCATGCTGTAAAATAATTTTTAAAACCTTGACATTGCAAAGGCTGTCTTGGAAGGTTGCAGAAATTGCTTTCTATTTTTAATTTTAGTGTCGAACAAATTCAGACTGTACAGTTTAATTAAAATGAAAATTTTTTATTCATGAATTTTTTTCTTGAAATTTTAAAGCAGAGGTGAAAAGTGAAGCCTTTCTATTGTTTTGTTAGGAAGTAAGCAGAGTCCGGATAAGGACAGTTGGACTTAGTTAAGAACTTGCACAAGAAGGAGGCAGTCCCTTGCTTTCTGATGCCTGTGGTTTCCCTGGGAGTGTGGTTCCTCCCTCTGGGGGTTGATGGTGGTGGCCAGGAGTCCAGTGTGTGGCACAGTGCCGCAATCCTGGCAAGTGGCCTCAGCCTTTCAAGGTAGATGTCACCAAAGTGTCTGAGGCACCCAGACCAAGAGCAGGAGAGTGTGCATCCACTCCTTGCTCTGAGGCTGCTTCATCTGCACTGATGAGACCTTTGAAAAAACTACAGACTTTTTTACATTATCAAAGTAACATCATAAAATGAGAACAATTTTAAAAGGAAGAAAGGTACTTTTACCACTTCTACCCATTCAGACATGGCAACTTAAGCTTGCTTGCTTTTTTTTTTTTTTAATGCCTACAGAACCTAGTATTCCTAGGTGGTCTCCCATCCAAGTACTAACCACGCCCAAACCTGCTTAGCTTCCGAGATCAAAAGAGACTGGGCACGTTCAGGGTGGCATGGCCATAGGCTCCTCCAGTCTTTCTAGCAGTGGGATTGCTATCGACCAGATGTGACATTTCGTTCTCTGTTATTGTCACTGGCATTGTGACAGATATTTCCTTCATGTTCTTATATGGTATGTCTACCTGCCCCAAATAGCTGCGTCTTAATTCATCCAGGGCCTATTCTCTAACTTACTGACTATTTCTCTGTTGTCAACATGAGTGGGTCGGTCCGGAGCCCTTACACAGGCTGAGGACACGGAAATCGTCCTGAGAGAGGGAGCCAGGGAGACCCAAATGGAGGTCGCGAGGATGAGACCACTGGTTTCACATGCTTGGTGTTGTTCCTTTTGTGCCCAGAATGTGAAGCCCATTTTTCCCGGGCGTGGGGCGGGGTTGGGGTCGGGGTGGGGGTGGGGTGGCGGATGGAACTATTTCTGCAGCGAGCGAAGGCAGTGAGATGGCCGAGCCCGGGGAGGACATGTTAGTTCCAAGGGCTGGGCATGGAGCCGTGGGCGCGTGGGGCCGCCGTTTGCCGCTAGACCCCAGTGTCGGCCACCAGCAGGCGGGGCTCCGAGATGGCTTCCCAGACACCGCGCTCCCCCAGCTCCCCAAAAGCCCAGGACAAGAACAGGAAGACAGCGCTCCAGGAATCCACCATGCAGCCGCCCGTGGTCCCAGCGGCCGAGGGCGCACAGGAGTCCCACAGGGTGCCCTGGGCTACCTTGGTCAAGGCCTACACCCAAATACAGCTGTCGATCTTGGAGGCGCAGCGGGGCCGGCTTCTGGCTTCCCTCAACCCCCTGGACTTAAACCAGGACTTGCCACCACCCATGCCTCCGATGCCTGAAAAGAAGTCTTGGGGCGACCAGGAGCCCCTCTCCAAGGTCAGAACCGCCCCTGGGGTGGGGGTGGTGGCTTGTTCCGCACGTGGGGAGGGCACGAGCTGGCAAGAAACCTGTGAGAGACCCACCTGGCTTTGCTAGGACCCCCAGTGAAACCCTGGGTCCAGTCACCTGCCAGAGACACACCTGGTGGGCAGAGCCTTGGAAGTAGCCCAGGCGCTCCCTGCTGTCATCTCTGAGGAAACAGGGCTGTCCTAGGAGAGGAGGACTGTGTTCCAAAGTGGCTACCCTGACCCAACCCAGACCCAGTAGTCTCCAGCTGAGCCTCCCAAATGTCCCTATGATGACGCTCCCAAGTGCCTACCCCAGGGTCAGTGGAGGAGCCCTTCCCACCCATTAAACAGCACCAAAAGTAACAGAAAACTTAGAGTAATAATAAAGTGAAATAGATAAATAAAAACCTAACAATACTACTTTGGTATCTGAGAGACATTACATTGATGAAACAAAGGCTGGCAGATGGAAAGAGGAAATAATCTGCGAACAGAGAATTCTTGGGGCTGAAAGAGGATTTCCAAACCCAAATTGGAGAGGGGAGAACTGAAACACAAAATTAGAAAATAAACTCATGAGATTCTCTGAGAACTCAGAGAAAAATATATAAAGGAACAATAATTATGAGAGAAAAGATGAGCATGCAAGAGAGATCTAGATCCTGAAGAATCAACATACATGTAAGAGGTGTGGAGAGAAGGAAAGAAATCAGCAGGAAACAGTGAAGAAAACCTCCCTGGGTTGAGGAAAGACTGCTCACGTGGACAGAGATGTCAAGTTCAATGCAAGATTGCAGGGGAATGTGACCTACACCTGGTGAATGCATTCGCTGCAAGGCTAGGAGCAAGGTTGTCCCACACACATGAAAAAGCCTGGGATCAGACTGAGCTCCAGGCTTCTCCAGCCATTGGAAGACCACTGAGCAGGGTCCATAACTGGGGTTATCGATCGGCTGTCTGTCTCTGTCCCGTCCCTGTTCCCTTCTCCCCCCAAATGGGGTCTCCGTGGGGAAGTGTGTTTGAAGAAAAAGCAAAGTGTGTGCCAGTGTTTTCGCTGTGTTTTTAGTTGTGCTCTTCTGATTTTTAAGTAAAGTTAAAGGAACGAACAGGAAATGTATTTTATTTGTCTTCTCAGTAGAACATCCTCGATTCAAATTCAATAGACATAAAAGTTTTTTTTTTTTAAGAATTAAATGTCTCCCTAGCACCCTTGCTCCCCAACTACCCATTTCCCTTTACAGAGACAATGTTTCTAGTTTCTTCTATGTCCTTACAGAGATATTTTATCCATTTACCAGCACATACATGTACATATCCCCACCCCCTTTTTATATATAAAGGCAAAATTTAGGTCTCTTCTGCATCTGGTTTTAGTATACTTTGAAGATCTTCCCATATCAATGAAGAATACCTTCCTTGATCTGTTTTTACCGATAGTATCCTATTGGCTGGCTGTTCCCTGATGACTTTAATCAGTCACCTATGGATGCACATTCAGATGGCGTATGATTTTTTTGGCCTGAAGTTTTTTTTCTTTTTGTAAATTCATCTGTATTTGTCACTACCTTTTAAAGCTGAATGTGATTTAAGCACTACATTTCCAGCCACAAAACTTGCTCTAGTTACTTTCAAATGGCTTTACAACACGCCTAGGTAGGTTTATAATTTTGCCACTCTAAACAATACTTTTCTTTGGAAAACAAGCTCTATGGGTAGTTACTCCCATCAGGTTGGTTCATCTTGACATACTGATTTCTAGATGGCCTAAGGTTTTATGATCCATTAGAATGACAGAAATTGAGAAGTTCTATAAAACTCTGAGAGGGAAGTTTGTGATCTAAGAATTCTCTACCTGGCTAAATTGCTGATTTTCCAATAAAGGCAACAGACATTTTCTTCAGAGCTGCAAAAACTCAGAAAGGATGCTTCTCTCTGAGGAAAAAGTTACTCAAGGGAACACTCAGGCAAACAACAACGACAGCAAATGAAAATTTAAGAACTCAAGTAAGAGAAAGAGCAATTTAGAATAAGTAGAGAGGAGCAGTGACTGAAAAAATATACTTCGGAGATGTTTATATGGTGAAATCGATGTGATTGTGTAGCTCAATGAAAACGTCCTATGTTGCAATTTAAAATTGTCTCAAAACCAGAAGTAACTTGCTTTTACAAAAAGTAGACAGTCATTTTTGTTAGCGCCTATGAAAATGTATCCATGTGTTCAGAACCTCTCTCCGCAGCACCTCGGGGTCTCTCTTCTTCCCTAATGGACCCCAAAACTGCTATGCACAGAAAAAACTGCGAGAAGGTCCCCAGAAAGGTCGGGATGGGGTTAAAAGGATTTCCCCTTCTCGCATATTCGTCTCTGCTTTCCCAGAATGAAGTTGTTTTTTAAAGGAAAGAAACCAGGAAGACCTGAGACTCTTGCCTGGAGGCGGAAGCAGCTGGCTGAAGGCGTGCATAGAGCTGGGGGTGGTCCACCCGGGGCTGCTCCCCGCACTGCCGGACAGGTCCCCATCCCGTGGGCGCCACCCCGCCCCGCCACTGGCTGGTATGCCTACGCCCCCAGCGGCAGAGCCCAACCCCTCCTTTCTGGGTCCCATGTTCTCACTTCCCTTCATACCGCACTGCCCCAGACTACGTCCCCTTACCCCCCTATAACGTCTTCCTTCAGGGGAGGGGGAGAGTGGAACATCTCAAGCTTGCTCTTTTTTTTTTTTTAAAAACAAAAACAAAAAAACAAACCCCCCTTCTTTATTGAGGTATAATTCCTATATCATACAACTCTATGTAAATGTAGAGTTCAATGGTTTTTAGTGTATTCACAGAGTTGTACAACCAGGACCACGATCATTTCAGAAGAAACCCCATACCCATTAGCAGGCATTCTCCATTTCCCCTCAAGCGGTCGTCCCCACTCTAGGCCACTACTAATTAACTTTCTGCCTATAGAATTGCCTGTTCTGGACCTTCCTAGAAATAGGATCAAGCAATATGTAGTCTTTTGTTTTTTGTGACTGGCTCCTCTTCCTTAGTATAATATTTTCAAAGTTCATATATGTCGTGGATGTATCAGTACTTCATTCCTTTAAAAAGTATACATATATGTTTTTAAAATAGACTTTATTTTTTAGAGCAGTTTTAAGTCCACAGCAAAATTGAGCAGAAGGTTTAGAGATTTTCCAAATATTCCCTATGTCCACACATGCATGGCTTCCACTTTATCGACATACTCCCCACTGAATGAAATATTTGGAACAACTGATGAGCCTATAATGACACCCAAAGTCCATAGCTAACATTACAGTTCACTCTTGGCGTTGTACATTCTATGGGTTTGAACAAAAGCGTAATGACCTGTACTAATCATTATGGTATTGTGAATAGTTGCACTGCCCTAAAAAATCCCTGTGTTCCACCTGTTCATTCTTCCAACGCTCTTAACCCCTGGTAACCATTGACCCTTTACTGTCTCCATAGATTTTCCACTATATCATGTATTTGGATATGTACAGTATATGGTCTTTTCAGACTGGCTTCTTTCACTTAGTAATGCACATTTAAGTTTCTTGCATGTCTTTTCATGGTTTGAGAGTTCATTTCTTTTTAGCACTGAAAAATATTCCATTATCTTGATGTGCCATAGTTTATTATCCATTCAACTACTGAAGGACATCTTCAGTTTCTTCAAGGTTGCTTCCAAGTTCTGGCAATTATGAATAAAGCTGTTATAAACATCTGTGTGCAGGTTTTTGTGTGAACATAAATTTTAAACGCCTTTGGAAAATACCAAGGCATGTGATTGTATGTTAAGGATGTTTAGTTTTGCCAAACTGTCTCCCAAGGTAGCTGTACAATTTTGTATACCTACCAGCGATGAATGAGAGTTCCTGTGGTTCCACATCCTCATCAGCATTTGGCATTGTCAGTGTTCTGGATTTTGGCCATTCAAATATTATTATTGTTATGATTTGGAAATCCCTGATCACATAGGATGTGAAACATCCTTTCACATGCTTATTTGCTTTCTGTGTATCTTTCTGGTGAGTGTCTATGAAGGTCATTGGCACATTTTTTAATACTGTTGTTTATTGTTTATTATTGTTGAGCTTCAAGAGTTTTTTTTTGTTTGTTCATTTGTTTGTTTGTTTTTTGGACAGAGGAAGTAGTATTTATTGGTGAGCATATAAGGAGGGGACAGCACCAAGACTCTCATGAGTGCAAAGCCTGCCATTTGTCCAGGAGACCACAATTAGGAATGTATTAGACCCCACAACCATTGGGATGAGCTGCTTTTCAGCTACCATGTCTTCAAACTCATCTGCATTAAACTTAGTAACTCCCCACTTCTTGGAGATATGAATCTGTTGGCCAGAGAACTTGAACTTGGCCTTGCCTAGAGTCTCGATCACATGCTCTTTGTTCTGCAGCTTGGTGCAGGTGGACATGATTGCTTGGCCAATGTGGACCCTGGCCATTGTGCCCTGCAGCTTTCCAAAGGCACCCTGCATACCTGTTTGGAGTCTAAATTGGGGACAGTGTGAGGTCAGACATGAGTGTCCACTGGAAAAGGGCTGTCTCCAAGGTCCCTTAGGGCAACTCATACAAGCAACAGGCTGCATACACTACCAAGGATGCTGCTGTTGCACACTAGGCCCCCATGGGGAAAAGAGCACGTTTGGTTTAATTGGCCTAGCGAGCTTTGAGAGTATTTTGTATACAGTTTCCCTCAGTATCCTCAGGTGATTGATTCCAGGACCACTGCCTCAGATACCAAAATCCACAGATGCTGAAGTCCCTGGGTAAAATAGTGTAGGAGTTGCATATGCATATTCTCCCATATACTTTAACTCATCTCTAGATTACTTATAATACCTAATACAATGTAAATGCTATGTAAATTGTTATACTGTATCTTTTAGGGAATAATGACAAAAGAATGTCTGTACATTTTCAGTACAGATGTAACAATTTTAGGCCTAACTACATAGTACATATCAGGAACAACATAACCTTTATTTATTTATTTATTTATTTTTATAGTTTTGATTCATGGTTGGTTGAATTAGCAGATGGAAAATTTGATGATGTGGAGGGCCAACTCTGTTTTGGATAACAATCCTTTCGTAAATGTGTCTTTTACAAATATCTTCTCTTGGTCTGTGGCTTGTCTTCCCATTCTCTTTAAAAAATTTTTTTTCCAGCTTTATTGGAATATAATAGACAATTAATTGCTTGTATTTACATTGTACAATTCAATGAGTTTCTTTTTCAATTATAGTTGGCATACAATATTAGTTTCAGATGTACTGCATAGTGATTAGAGATCCATATAACTCACAAAGCGATCACCCCACTAAATCTAGTACCCCTCTTCTCCCTTACATAGTTATTACAACATTGTTGACTATTTTCCTTTTGTTACACTTTATATCTCCGTGACTTTTGTAACTATCCATTTGTACTTCTTAATCCCTTTGCCCTTTTTCACCGTCCCCAAATCTCCTCCTGTCTAGTAGCCCTCAAAATATTCTCTGTATCTATGAGTTTGTTTCCATTTTTGTTGTTGTTGTAGTTTATTTTGTTCTTTAGATTCCACATGTATGTAAAATCATGGGTATTTGTCTTTATCTGACTTACTTCATTCAGCGCAATACCCTCTAGGTCCATCAAGGCAATATTTTTTCCACCCTCGTCCTTTTAGCCTATGTGTGTCTTTAACTCTGAAGTGAGTCTTATAGGTAGCATATGTAAGAGCCACCCTATCTTTTGGTTGGAGCACTTAATTCTTTCCTATTTGAGGTACTTGTTGATAGATATGTAGTTATTATCAGTCTTTATTCATGTTTTTGATACACATTTTTTTCTTCTTAAAGAGGTACCTCCAACATTTCCAGTAATACTTGGTATCAATGGATTCTTTTAGCTTATTTTTGTTTGGGAAACTCTTTGTCTTTTAACTCTAAATGATAGCTTTGCTGGATAAAGTATTCTTGGTTGTTGATCCTGGGTTTTCATCACTTTGAATATTTCCTTCCAATCGCTTCTGTCCTGCATGGTTTCTTTTGAGAAATCATCTGCCAGTCTTATGGGTGCTCCCTTGTAGGTAACTAACTGCTTTTCTCTTACTGCTTTTAAGATCCTCTCTTTGGCATTTTAATCATGATGTGTCTTGGTGTGGGCCTCTTTGGGTTGCTCTTTCTTGGGACTCACTGAGCTTCCTGGGGTTGTATGTCTATTTCTTTCACCTGGTTAGGGAAGTTTTCCGTCATTAGTTCTTCAAATAGTTCTTCAACTTCTTGTTCTCCCCTTTCTCCTTCAGGTACCCCTATGACACGGATATTTTTGCATTTAATTTTGTCTCATAGGCTCCTTAAATTCTTATGATATTCTTGGCTTCTTTTTTCTTGCCATTCTGATTGGGCGTTCTTGGCTTCCCCATCCTCTATATCAATGGTTTAATCCTCTTCTTCATCCACTCTATTAATTCCCTCTAATATGCTCTTCATCTCAGATAATGTGTTCTTCATTTCTGACTGGTTCCCTTTTATAATTTCCATTTCCATTTTTATGTTTTTATCTCTTTGTTAAAGTTCTCACTGAGTTCATCTACTTTTCCCCTAAGTTCATTGAACATTTTTATAACCAATGTTTTGAATTCTGCATCTGTCAGATTTCTTGACTCTATTTTTCCCTGATCTCTGTTCTGTTTTCTCATGTGTTTCTGCTTCTTTGTTTTCCATTTTGGTTGCCTTTTTGTGGCTATTTCTATGTACTAAGCAAAGCTCCTAAGTCTCCTGGTCTTATTAGTGTGGCTTTGTGTAGTAGGTGGCCAGTGGCACATTCCTGAGAGGGGTTCAGCTGCAGGGCAAGTTTAGCCCCAGCCTGTGTCCCTCCGGGGCCACTTGTTAAGATTCAGCAAGCAATTCACAGATGCTGTGCTTATAGTTGCCTCAAGAGGCCACAATAAAAACCAAGGTCAGCTGCCACCAGTGTGGGTCTTGGAGCTGCTCAGCGAGGGACACACGACTCACTGAGGACACAACTGAATGTGGCTTGGGTGGGGTCACAAGTTGGAGGAGGCGGAGTTTCAAAGAATTCTCTGGACAGAGCGACCTGTTATCCAGTTTGATGATGTCTCAGTTGTGGTGGCGTTGGGTCTGCACCCTGGGAGCGGGGAGGGCTCAACAGAGGAAAATGGATACTGCCGACACTTCTGCTAGGGAGAGAGCCTTGCCTCTGGCCCTCACTCTGATACCTCTGTGTGTCCCTGTAAGTCCCTGGTGCCCCCAAGCAGCCAACCCAGCTTTGGTGCTGAGAACGAGTGAGTCCGTCACTGTGAAAGTCCTGTCGGGGGCATGGCCCTTTTAAGAGGCGTCTGCAGCTGCTGCCTGCCGCTACTGCCGCAGCCTCTGTCCCACTCAGCCACTTGGGACCCAGCAGCCTCGCATTTTGCCCCCTTTTACCTTCTACAGCTGCAAGTTGATGTCTTATTTGTCTCCCTAGTTGTAGTGATTCTGTTCTTCTAGACTTCCAGGTGACTTTGCTTGCTGTTTGCTCCATGTTTCCGTCACACCTTTGGTGTGGTCGCAAGAGGGATGAACAAAGCCTCTATCATTATTGCCATTCTGCCTGGTCTCTTTTGTCTTCCCATTCTCTTGATGCAGTGTTTCACAGAGCAGAAATTTTAAATTTTCATAAAGTCCAGTTTATCAATTTTTTCTCATGGATTGTGGCATTGGTGTTGTATCTAAAAAGTCGTTGCCATTCCCAAGATCATCTAGATTTTCTCCTATGTTATTGTCTAGGAATTTTATAAATTTCCATTTTACTTTTAGGTCTGTAGTACATTTTGAGTTAATTTTTGTGATAGGTTTAAGGTCTGTATGAAGATTTATTTATTTTTTGCATGTTGTTCCAGTACAGTTTGTTGAAAGACTATCATTTTTCCCATGAATTGACTTTGTTCCTTGGTCAAAGAGCAGTTGATTTTATTTATGTGGGTCCATTTCTGTGTTCTCTCTTCTGTTACATTGATCTATTTGTCTATTCTTTCACCAACACTACACTGTCTTGATTTCTGTAGCTTTATAGTAAATCTTAAAGTTGAATAGTGCCAGCACTCCAACTTTGTTCTCTTTCAATAGCTTTCCTGGATCTTTTACCTCACTAAGCTTTAGAATTCATTTGTTAATATCCACAAAATAATTAGCTGAGATTTTGATTGGGATTGCATTAAATCCAAAGATGAAGTTGAGAAGAACTGACATCTTGACAATATTTAGTCTTTCTATCCATGAATGTCTCTCCATTTATTCAATTCTTTGATTTTATTCATCAGAGTTATAGTTTCCTTATATAGATCTTGTACATATTTTCTTAGCTATACACCTAAGTATTTAGTTTTTTGGTGCTAATGTAAATGATACTGTGTTTTTAACTTAAAATCCATTTGTTCATTGCTGATATATGGGAAAGTGATCGACCTTCTGTGTATTAATCTTGTATACTACAACCTTGCTATTAGTTCCAGAAGTTTTTTTGTTTGTTCTTTTCGATTTTCTATGTAGGTGATAATGTCATCTGTGAACTAAGATGGTTTTATTTCTTCTTTCCAAATCTTATACCTTTAATATCCTCTTTTTGTCTTATTGCATGAACTAGAACTTCTGGTACAATGTTGAAAAAGACTGGAAAGAGGGAACACCTTTGCCTTGTACTTGATCTTAGTGGGAAAGCTTTGAGTTTCTCACCATTAATTATAATGTTAACTGTAGGTTTTTTGTAGATTTTTTTTGTTGTTGTTGTTGAAATGAGAAGTTCTCCTCTATTCCTAGTTTACTGAGCATTTTTAATCATGGATTGATGTTGGATTTTGTCAAATGCTTTTCCTGCACCTATTGATATGGTAAGATTTTTCTTTTTAGTCTATCGATGTGATTGATTACATTAATTTTGGGGGAATAGTGAACCAGCCTTGTATACCTGGGGTAATTCCCACTTGGTCATGATGTATGTATGCATTGTTGGATTCTATTTGCTATTTGTTGAGAATATTTGCTTCTCTGTTCATGAAAGTTATTGGTCTGTAGTTTTCTTTTTTTGTAACGTTGTCTGGTTTTGGTATTAAGATAATGCTAGCCTCCCAGAAAGAAAGTATTCCCTCTGGTTATATCCTCTGAAAGAGATTGTAGAAAATTGGTATAATTTCTTCCTTAAGTATTTGGTAGAATTCACCAGTGAACCCATGTGGGCCTGGTGCTATTGTTTTGAAAGGTTATTAATTAGTGATTCAATTTCTGAAATAGATAAAGGCCTATTCAAATTACCTATTTCTTTTCATATGAGTTTTAGCAAATAGAGTCTTTCAAGGAATTAGTCCACTTCATTTCAAATTTGAATTTAGTTCATTTTATTTTGGGTTATCAAATTTGTGGGAGCAGAGTTGTTTATATTATTCTATCTTTTTAATGTCCATCGGATCTGTAGTGATGTCTCTTTCATTTATAATATTAGCAATTTGTGTCTTCTCTCATGTTTCTTAGTTATTCTGGCCAGAAGATTATCAATTTTATTAATCTTTTTAAAGACCAGCTTTTGAGTTCATTGATTTTATCTATTGATTTCCTATTTTCAGTTTCATTGATTTAATATTCTAATCCTTAGTATTTCTTTTCTTCTTACTTTGCATTCGATTTGCTCTGTTTCTATTTTCCTAAGGTGGAAGTTGATTAGATAATTAATTTTAGATCTTTCTTCTATTTTAATATGTGCATTCAATGCTATAAATTGCACTCTTTTCACAAATTTTGATTAGTTTTTGTGTTTTCATTTTTGTTTAGTTCAAAATATTTAAAAAATTTTCTGAGATTTCTTTTTTGAACCATGTGTTATTTAATCTCCATGTGTTTTGGCATTCCAACCATATTTCTGTTATTGATTTCTAGTTTAATGTGTTCTAAGAGCAGACATTGTATAATTTTTGTTCTTTTAAATTTGGTAAGGTATATTTCATGGCCTAGAATGTGGTTTATCTTGGTGAATATTCCATATGAGTTTGAGAAGAATGTGTATTCCCCTGTTGTTGGATGAAGTAGTCTATAGCTGTCCATTATATCCAGTTGATTGATGGTGTTCTTGAGTTTCACTATGTCCTTATTAATTTTCTGCTTGCTGGATCTGTTTATTTTTCATTGAAGGGTGCTGAAGTCTCCAACTATAATAGCAGACTTACCTATTTCTCTTAGCAATTTCATTAGTTTTTGCCTCATGTAATTTGATGCTCTGGTGTTAGGCACGTACGTGTTAAGGATTATTATATCTTCTTGGAGAATTGACCCTTTTGTCATTATGTAATACCCCCCTTTATCCCTGATACCTTTCCTACTGTGAGATATGCTTTGTCTAAAGTTAATACAACTATTCTTGCTTACTTTTAATAGGTGTTAGTTTGGTATATTTTCTTCCACCCATTTACTTTTAATCTATATGCGTCTTTATATCTGAAGTGGATATCTTGTTGACAACATACTGTTAGGTCTTGTTTTTTGATCCATTTTGACAACCTCTGTCTTTAATTGGTAGATTCAGACTATTTAAAATGATTATTGATATAATTGGATTATAACAAATACCAAATTTGTGTTTTCTATTTATTGACCTTGATTTTTATTTTTTATTTTTATTTTTGTCTTCCACTCTTCTGCCTTTTGTGGTTTTAACTGAGCATTCTATGTGTTTCCATTTTCTCTATTTTTTTTTTAGCATATCAAATACAGTTCTTTTTTTGAAGTTTTTTTAGTGGTTTCCCAAGAGTTTGCAATATACACTTACAGTTAATCCAAATCCACTCTCAAATAACACCATACCAATAGGTAGAGTTTTAAGAGTTCTTTATATACTCTAGATACGAGTCCCTTCTCCAATATATGATTTGCAGAGTGTTTCTTCCCTTGTATGAATTGTTTTATTTATTTTTTTTACTTTCTTGATGTTGTCTTTAGATAATGTCCAGTTTATCATCATTGTTGTTATCGTTGTTGCTGCTGCTGCTGCTTGTATTTTTTTGTGTCATATCTAAGAAACCATTACCTGATGCAAGTTCAGGAAGATTTACACCCATGTTTTCTTCTAAGAGTCCTATAGTTTTAGCTCTCCTATTTAGGTCTTCGATCTATTTGGAGTTAATTTTGTATAAGGTGTGAGGTAAGGGTCCAACTTTATTCCTTTGCATGTGGATATCCACTTGTCCAAGCACAATTTGTTGCAAAGGTTATTCTCTCCCCCTTTTAAATTATCTTGACATCCTTGTCAAAAATCAATTGACCAAAAATATTAGGGCTTATTTTTGGATTCTCAATCTCATTTCATCAATCTATGTATTTATCCTTATGCCAGACTTGTACCGATTATAGTAACTTTTGTATGTAGTAAGTTTTGAAATTGGGAATTGTGAGTGGTCCACCTTTCTTTTTCAAAATCGTTTTGGCTATTCTGCTTCTTTTGAGTTTCTATCTGAATTTTAGGATCAGTTTGTCAATTTCAGAAAAGAAGTCAGCTGGAATTTTGATGGGATAGTATTGAATCTGTGGAGTATATTTTTATCTTAACAATAGTAAGTCTGCTAATCTATGAACATAGGATGTTTTCCCATTTATTTAGGTCCTTTTAAATTTCTTTTAACAATGTTTGGGAATTTTCAGAGTATAAATTTTACACTTTTTTTGTTAAATATATTCCTATTTCAATGCTTTTGGAAATAGAATTTTTCTATTTTTTTTTCTAGATTGTTCATTGCAAATGTATAGAAATACAATTGATTTTTTAATATCGATCTTATATTCTGCAACCCACTTAACTCAATCATTCTATCTTTTTCCAGATCCCATTTCAAATTCTGACGGGACACCAGCACATTGTGAGTTCTTGTCACTTCTGTGTGGATGACACAAAGCTCCTCAGTGGCTCCTATGACTGCACCGTGAAGCTGTGGGTAGGTGGCCTTGTGTTAGGTGGAACCAAAACATCCCGTAAGCTTATGTCACTTCTTGTGGAGAGTTCCCCAGTACTGAATTTCCTGGCACTCAAGGATTACAAAGCTTTGGAGAGAACTTTCTGAAAAAAGTACAAGAAAGGAAAGCAAAGTGAGGGCTCGCATTATTGTCAAGCCTCCAGAGAGAGATGAGGTTCGCGCAGCTGCTGTTAGCCTGTCGATTTGGAAACAGTGGGAGCAGGGGATGGAGAACCCCGGACTGAGAGCTCTCCACCTTTGGTTGCAGGGTCCCAGCTGTGCCTAGGGCCTACCTGGGATGTCTGTGCTGTGTCATCTCTTTGGGTATCCTTCTCATTTGGAAAATTGAGTTCTATCCACAGGGGTGGTATGGCCAGGCCTGGTTGAGAGAACAGAAAAGTAGCCATGCCTGGAACCTGTCCTTGAGGGGTGGTTGGGAGAGGCAGGCCTGAGCACAGATCAGTGCCCCAATGTGCGGGAAGCAGGGGCACAAGGAACAAGGGTGTGATGGTCAGAAAAAGTTGCAGAGAGGTCGCCACTGAGAACACTACCAAAGCCTTCTTGGCATAGCCAGCAGACCCTAGCAGGCCTGTTTTGGGGGACATTGCTAGTCGGTCAGGAGTGGGTGAGAAAGGAGCAGGGCTGGGGGATGGCAATGCTCCTGAGGGGCCAGGCCACAGATGACCATGTGCCTGAGGCTGGGCTCTTGGGGGCGGTTAGTCAGTCTTGAGTTTGTCATCTTCTCTGGCTTCAGTGGGACAGAGTGGAATGAGTCAAAGCTGGTTCCTGGGTTCTGGTTCAGGTAACCGGGTGGAGTATAGCTCCCCACCCTCCAGATGACCTTGGAGGAGCATCTTCTGTGTCATTAGTGGGTACCAAGTTCAGGCAGACAAGGCAGAAGGGTTTGGGGACTGTCTAAATGGTTCAGCCCCACATTTGAAACTCAATAGCTATGTGACCTGGGTGATTATGTGACCTCCTGGGTGAGGAAGTCCTTTTGCCCTTTGAGCTGGGTGAGAGTCATAGGACCATGCAGTTCTCATACTTTACTATTGTAGTGAAGCTCAGGGATGATGTCGAACTCAGTTTACAACTTCAGTCAATACCTCAATGACCTCTTGCTCTCTCTCCCTTTCTCCTGTTGATTTGAGGATGCTGTGGATGGATCTCTTATTCGGAATTTTGAGAACGGGCCCAAAGCTCCTGTTTTAGAGTGCAGTGTTCCTGCTGACAACAGAAGGTGACCTTTCCTTCATTTTACATTGATCAGGAAAAGTGAGAGTGAAGAGGCAGGCCGGTGTACAGCACACTAGGGACAGTTTGGTAAAACAATATGGGCATTTAACTTTCATGGAAATTTATCTCATATAAAGAACAGAGATTGCCACGGAAACATGCAATATGACAAGTCAAAGGTACATTTTTACTATTTTACTAAATGTACAAGAAAACATTTCAGGATGAAATGAGCTGTCTATTAAAGTATTTTTCTGTAAAAAGATAGACATGTGAGCAGAAATGATTGATCCTTGGGAATTGTAGCTATCCCCTTAGAAGAAGATGGTCAGTTAAAGAACAGAAGAAACAATATCTTTAACACCCTAAATATGAAAGAAAATATTTGGATGGCTGAGGGAGTAGGGAAGAGAGTGGTGCTGTAGGGCTTTTGTGTTAGGTTCTCTCTGTTTTCAGTGAGAACACGCTGCTCTTTAGGGGGGCTCATGGAGCATCTCTAGAAAGATTCTGGTATTATTTGCAATTTTGGTCGTAAATTAGCAAAATTTTCTCTTACGAAACCATAAACGTAACTGTCTCTGTCATAAAGACACTATGCTTGGCATTTTATTTCCAGAATTACTGCAGCAGCCTATGACAAAACACTGAGGACTTGGGACCTTGAAACAGGCAAGCTACTGGTAAGCATGCCGTGCTCCAGGGGAGACATCACAGCACAGC
>NW_011888977.1:1384509-1386736 GCF_000151845.1 Pteropus vampyrus | reverse complement strand
AAGTGAATTGCTAAGTCCGGCCCACATTCAAGGGGTAGGAAATTAAGCTCAACATTTTGGAGGAAGGACTGTCAAAGAATTGGTGGGCATATTTTAAAACTGTCATAATGGCAATACCATAATTTATAACATGCAGACAGGTCCTCCTTTTCTAGAATGTTGAGCAGCTCATTGTCCCCTCCTTGTGGTTTGTTGCCAGCCTTCCCCCAGGGGACTGTGAGCTGCCTGAGAGATTGAGGCTGTCTCATGCATGGTGCCAGGCAATAACCACTTGTTTACCAAAATGAATAAAGTTGGCCATTACTAGAACCTTACTGCCAGTTCTGTTGGGTGTTCTCCCTATCCTTGTTCATCGTCCTGGACACAGATTAATTAATTACAGTTATTAATTTAAAAAAAAATTAATTAAAACCAAACAAACTTAAAAATTCAGTTTCTTATTTGCACTAGCCCATTATAAGTGCCCAATGGCCACGTGTGGCCAGGGGCTGGCATATTGGGCAGCATATAGATGGAACATTTTCAATATCATGGAAAGTTCAACTGGAAAGCTGGGCTAGAGAGAACACAGCCTTTGATTATTGCCCTATTTCAGTGGAAGATCAGCCATGAAAGCTTCATATCCTCCTGTAAGTTTTCTCCTGATGGTAAATATGTGGTCTCTGGCTTGGATGTGGATTGCGGAATCTGTTTGATAGATGCAGAAAATGCCAAGACTGTGTCATACGTCAGAGGTGAGTTTGCACAGTCTCCCTGCTCTGTTCCGTCTGCCATGGTAACAGCTGCTTGTCACTTGACAGACCATAACTTTCGATTGCTTTATTTGGTGAAACTGTAATCGTCCGAGCCACATCATTAAAGATGGAATACTAATTGTTAAAACTCTGACAGTCAAAACCAAGACTGATCCTCATCATTTAAACTCTTTCATTCAGTCTCATGCTTGTAATAAATGAAACAATGTTCTGCTCCACGTCACTCAGACATTAAAAGCCCAGTCTTCTATTGAGTGGAGGCTCAGCCTTCATTTTTATCTGTATGTTTAAAATATAAAAACAATAATCATTATCTACTATACTACCATTAAGCAAGACACTACCACTGGGGGAAACTGGGCATACAGGATCTCTCCATGTTATCCTTACAATGCATGTCAGTTAACACTTATCTCAAAATAAAAATTGAAAAAAAATACATGATCTTAGTAAAAAAAAAAAAAAAAAATCGGTAGGTGTGTAAAGTCAAAAGTGAAAGCCTGCTGTATCTGTCCTTTGCTGGGAGGCCTTTCTGAGGGGTGTGTGTGTGTGTGTTGTGTGTGTATGTGTGTGTATGTGTGTGTATGTGTGTGCATGCACGCAAACACACAATGCCACTTCCCACATGCACTGTGGGCTTATTTTTATCAATATGGGGCTACAGTGTATGCAGTGCCCCACAGCTGGCATATTTCCCTTAATGTATCACCTTCTACCCTACCTCTCCTCACTCTCCAACTTCTAGCCGCTCTAGCACTTCTCTGTGTCCCTTCCCACCTCCAAGCCATTGTACATGCTTCATTCTGCCCGGAGCATTCTTCCTGTTCTGCTTTCCTTGTTAAATTTTGGGGCCCTTTTTCAACCTCTCAGGGCTGTGCCCGGCTGGGCTAGGCTTCTGCCGGCTGGCGGTGATGTACCTTACCCTCCTCTTACGGCCCCTGACATGCTGTGGGGTCGTGGCCCTCTCACAGGTGAATCCCCATCAGCCTACAGACTGGGAGCTCTGTGGGGACAGGAAGTGGTTCAGCTGTGCCCCTTCTTCAAAGCTTGGCACATGGTAGGCACTCAAGAATGTTCTTGTGAGTAAATAAATAGTCCTTAGTGAAAACCAGAATTGTGTTTTCAAAATATCGTCACTGTCCGGGGGAGCAGTGTGAGCCTCTGGGTCATGTGAAGCGTGTGGCCCTGAATGTGGAAGCTGTGTAAAGAGTCACTTTCCTTGTGCCTCAGATCATCACAAAAGGTCAGTCACAGCCTGCTGCTTTGACCCGGACAGCCAGAAGGTGGCTTCCGTCTCGCTGGACAGGAGCATCAAGATCTGGGATGTTACATCCCAGGCCACACTGCTCACCATCGCCAAGTGAGGAGGGGCCCTGGGAGGCCTGGCAGCATGCTGCAGCAGGGAGGGGGGTGGGATCCCCAGCCACGCCCTCCTGCATTCGGCCTGCACGCCTTCAGCTTGTGAGCCCGTA
>NW_011888977.1:1380325-1384459 GCF_000151845.1 Pteropus vampyrus | reverse complement strand
CATGCACGCAAACACACAATGCCACTTCCCACATGCACTGTGGGCTTATTTTTATCAATATGGGGCTACAGTGTATGCAGTGCCCCACAGCTGGCATATTTCCCTTAATGTATCACCTTCTACCCTACCTCTCCTCACTCTCCAACTTCTAGCCGCTCTAGCACTTCTCTGTGTCCCTTCCCACCTCCAAGCCATTGTACATGCTTCATTCTGCCCGGAGCATTCTTCCTGTTCTGCTTTCCTCGTTAAATTTTTGGGGCCCTTTTTCAACCTCTCAGGGCTGTGCCCGGCTGGGCTAGGCTTCTGCCGGCTGGCGGTGATGTACCTTACCCTCCTCTTACGGCCCCTGACATGCTGTGGGGTCGTGGCCCTCTCACAGGTGAATCCCCATCAGCCTACAGACTGGGAGCTCTGTGGGGACAGGAAGTGGTTCAGCTGTGCCCCTTCTTCAAAGCTTGGCACATGGTAGGCACTCAAGAATGTTCTTGTGAGTAAATAAATAGTCCTTAGTGAAAACCAGAATTGTGTTTTCAAAATATCGTCACTGTCCGGAGGAGCAGTGTGAGCCTCTGGGTCATGTGAAGCGTGTGGCCCTGAATGTGGAAGCTGTGTAAAGAGTCACTTTCCTTGTGCCTCAGATCATCACAAAAGGTCAGTCACAGCCTGCTGCTTTGACCCGGACAGCCAGAAGGTGGCTTCCGTCTCGCTGGACAGGAGCATCAAGATCTGGGATGTTACATCCCAGGCCACACTGCTCACCATCGCCAAGTGAGGAGGGGCCCTGGGAGGCCTGGCAGCATGCTGCAGCAGGGAGGGGGGTGGGATCCCCAGCCACGCCCTCCTGCATTCGGCCTGCACGCCTTCAGCTTGTGAGCCCGTAATCATATGGGGCATCTCCTACTTGGTCATGAATGCCAGAAGGAGGCTGGAGAGGGAGGAAGGGAAGGAGGAAGGCAATGGGGCGGGGGAAACCACCAGCTGTGGCCTGTGGGCTGGGCTGGGCTGGGCTGGGCTTCAGGTACATTTGTTTCAATGTGAGCCAACGCTGGAAGACCTTGTGCAGAGCCCCTTGCCAAAATGTGACTTTCTAGTATCTCCTGTGAAATGGGGAGATTGTGATAAACCAGGGCCTGCAAAGGCGACCTTGTAGGTGGCCACCACTAGATAGGTGGCCAGTCCCGTCCAGCAAGCCCTGGAGTCAGGATCCCAAGAAGGTGCAAATGTCCTGTCACCCTGCCTCTTTTACACCTTTATGAGCCCTGCTGGCCTGGGCCCGCCTTTCCCATGGGGATCTTCAAGTTCCTATTCTGTGTGACCTCAGACCTCAGTTTCCTCAGAGGTGAGGTCTGCACAAGATATAGGCCCTAGCACAGGCCATACTGTGGGCACCCAGCATGTGCTCTCTTACTGAGAGTGATTTCCATGGAAACCTGGGTTGGGAGGGGCTGTGGGTCCCCCCTCTGCACTGCGGAGGCCTGCACTACTACTCCTTTGAGACACTCTGTAGTGACAGTGACAGGGGCGAGGGCAGCAGAGGTGACCAAAGCTCCAGCATGGACAATGTTGCGATCCACTCCCTTCCGTTGCCCTAATGGGAATGAAAAAGAGAAATAAGCAAAATGTCTATTGGTATTTTTTATTGACCTGAATTTGTGATTTTTTTTTTTGGAAATATAGCTTTTAGCCAGAAAATATAGAGGCAAGGATTCTTGGTGCTATGGGACAGGGCTGGCTTCACGGCATGCAATCTCTCCCGTCACACTGGAGCCCACACTCAGAAGGGCCCCGCACTTGATTTAATGCTCTGCAGTCAATGTCTTCAAATTCTTGGTTTTCAAACAAGGGACCTTGCATGTTTTTATTTCAAAAATATGTAATTTACTTTTTAACACATAAAACGTGCAACACAGTACAAAGTTAAAAAGGTACAAAAAGACGTATAGTGAAGAATCTCTTATCTGTCTTGTAACCATTCAGTTTCCCCAGACGCCATCGCTTTTTTCCCTTCTTTCTTTCCTTTTATTCACAGTTTTATTGTTTATTTATATTACTGTTATGAAATTTATTGGGGTGACATTGATTCATAAAATTATATAGGTTTCAAGTGTACAGTTTTATAATACATCATATGTATATTTCATTGTGTGTTCACCACCCAAAGTTAAGTTTCCTTCCATCACTTTATATTTGATCCCTTTTACCCTTACCTTCCTCCCCCCTCTCCCCCTTCCCCTGGTAACCACTAAACTGTTGTCTGTGCCCATGAGTCTCTGTTTGTTTGTCTTGTTCATTTGTTGCTTTCAGTTTTATAGCCCACATATGAGTGAAATCATACAGTTCTCAGCTTTTTCTGTCTGACTTAGCATGACAGTCTCAGGATCCATCTATGTTGTCACAAATGGCAGTATTTCATCTTTTCTTATGGCTGAGTGATATTCCACTGTATATGAGTTCCACATCTTTATCCAATCATCTATCGAAGGGCATTTTGGTTATTTCCATGTCTTGGCCACCGAGAATAATGCTGCAATGAACATTGGGGTGCATATATCTTTATGGGTAAATGTTTTCAAAATTTTGGGGTAGATAATTAGAAGAGGGGATGCTTTGTTATATGATAATTATATTCTCCATTTTTTGAGGAACCTCTCTACTGTTTTCCATAGTGGCTGTACCAATTTGCAGTCCCACCAGCAGTGGATGAGGGTTCCTTTTTCCCCTATGACATCTCTAACACTTGATATTACTTGTCCTGTTGATGACAGCCATTCTGACAGCCATTCTTATTTCCCTAATAGCTAGTGGAGTTGAGCATCTTTTCATACATCTGTTGGCCATTTGTATGTCTTCTTGGGAGAAGTGTCTGTTCAGGTCCTCTGCTCATTTTTTAATTGGATCGTTTGTTTTTTTTGTTGTTGAGTTGTATAACTTTATTGTATATTTTGGATATTAGGCCCTTATAGGAGGTGCTGTTTGCAAATATCTTCTCCCATTCATTTGGTTGTCTCTTTGTTTTGTTGTTGGTTTCATTTTTCGTGCAGAATCTCGTAGTTTGATATAGTCCCATTCATTTATTTTTACTTTTACTTACCTTGCTTTTGAGGTCAAATTCATAAAATCTTCTCTAAATCCAAGGTCCATGAGTTTAGTACCTGTTTTCTTCCATTTCATTTATTGTTTCAGGTCTTATATTTAGGTCTTTGACCCATTTTTAGTTAACTTAAGTGTATAATGACAGATAGCAATCTAGTTTCATTCTTTTGCATGTGGCTCTCCATTTTCTTAGCACCATTTATTGAAGAGGTTTTTTTTTTTCTTCATTGTTTGTTTTGGTCTCCTTTGTCAAAAATTATTTGCCTGTGTATACATGGATTGATTTCTGGGCTCTTAATTCTGTTCCATTGGTCCGTGTATCTATTTTTCTGCCAAGACCAAACTGTTTTGTTTATTGTCGTCTTGTAGTATAATTTGAAGTCAGGCAGTGTGTTACCTCTGGCTTTGTCCTTTTTTCTCAGCATTGCTTTGGCTATTTCTTTAAAAAATGCCATTGGGATTTTGATGAGGACTGCATTAAATCTGTATATTACTTTGCGTAATATGACCACTTAAACTATGTTGATTCTTCCAGTCCATGAACACCTTCAATTTCTTTTAATAATGTCTTATAGTTTTCAGTGTATGGGTCCTTCACATGCTTCGTAAAGTTTATTCCTAGGTATTTCATTCTTCTTGTTGCAATTACAAAAGAAATTGTTTTTTTAAATTTCTTTTTCTGAAATTTAATTGTTATTGTATAAGAACACTGGATTTTTGTACATCGATTATTTTTTTATCCTGCAACTTTACTGTATTTGTTTATTGTTTCTAATAGTTTTTTTGTTTGTTTGTGGTTTTTTTTGGGGGGGAGTGTGTGGAGTCTTTAGAGTTTTCTATATAGAGAATCATGTCATCTGCAAAAAGTGATAATTCGACTTCTCCATTCTCAATTCGGATACCTTTTATTTCTTTCTCTTGCCTGATTGCTGTAGCTGGGACTTCCAACACTGTACCGAATAAGAGTGGTGAGAGCATCTTTCTTTTCTTTCTTAACAGCTTTATTGAGGTATAATTCACATACCATACAATCCATATATT
>NW_011888977.1:1372834-1379005 GCF_000151845.1 Pteropus vampyrus | reverse complement strand
ATTTCTGATGAGAAAGCCATTGTCATTCAACTTGTTTTCCCCCTATAGGTAAGGCATCATTTCTCTGGCTGCTTTCAGATTTTTTCCTTTGTCTTCAGTTTTCAGAAGTTTAATTATGATGCGTCTGGGTGTAGATTTTTTGGATTTATCCAAGTTGGAATTGATTAGCTTTTTTAATCTATAGGTTTATGCCTTTTGCCAAATTTGGTAAAATTTCAGATATAATTTCTTTTTCTGTCCCAATCTCTTTCTCCTTTCCTTCTGGAACTCTGATGAAACAAACATTTAGCTGTTTTGTTATAGTCACATAGGTTCCTGAGGCTCTGGGGTTTTTTTTTTTTTTTTGGTCTTTTTATTGGATAGGTTAATTTATATTGTCTGCCTTCATATCCACTGATGCTTTCCTTTCTCCTTTCCACTGAGTTTTTTATTTTGCTTACTATATTTTTCAGTTCTAAAATTTCCATTCAATCAGTCTTTATATCTTTTATTTCTTTGCTGAGGTTTTCTGTCTTTTTGTTTGTTTCAAGCATGATTATAATTGTCCATCAAAGTATTTTTATGATGGCTGCTTAAAAATCTTCATCAGGTAATTCTAACATCTATGTCATCTTAGTGTTGGCACCTGTTGAATATCTTTCTCATTTATGTTGAGGTTTTCCTGGCTCTTAGTATGACAAGTGATTTTCAGTTGTATGCTGGACATTTTGGGTATTATAAGACTCTGCCTTACTTAAATCTTCCGTTTTGACAGGCCACCTCATTACAGCCTGGCAAGGGTGGCAGTCTAGGCTCCCCTGCTGGCTTTTGCTGACAGGGGTAGGGTAGGGATGGGATTATAGTTTTTTCCCCAAGATATTTGGCTGGAGTAAGGTGGGTATTATCTAAAGGTGATCTGTTTTGTTAGGCTCTTCCTCCAGCTAGTGAGAACGGCTTTACTTGGAAGCCTTTCTTTTGTTCCCTATTTCTTGGGCTACAGGCTTTCCCAGTAACTGGTTCCAGATATATGAAACAGGAGAAAACCCTAGGGACTCACAGCATGCCATTCTTCGGTCCCAAGAGCCCTAGCTGGTCTGCCTTCATTTCTCCACCTGTGACAGTCTTCTGTTTGCTTTATAAATGCCCAGGGTTGTTAGCTGTGCTTAGCAGGAGGAATAGGGAGAAGAGCATGGCCTCCGTCTTGTCCAGATATGCAAGCACAACATGTGCTTTCCCCCCAAACTTTTGTACTAAGGAAAATGGCCTTTTATGAGAAGTGGGACTTATTTGAAATGGGAGCCCCATCCTGGAAAACAGAGATAGCCCTGGTTTAGACCCCAGTGACGGTGTCTGGATGCTGGGATAGTTCTTAGCCCAACAGGCACCGGGATTTGGGTAGTTTTACCCTGGACACCCCTGGGAAGTTGACTTTTTTCCCTTTGACTTTACTCAGTTCGCGCATTTTAAAGAACTGAAACAGTCTAAAACTCTGACTTGAGCTTTAGAAAACAATTTTGCCTAACCCTTTTCTCAGGTAAAATGGTTGATTTTATGATCCAGGCTACTCAGAGGTGCTCATTTATGTTTATAAGTTTGCTTGAAAATTCTGTTTATAATAAGAGATGAGAATCACGGGGAAAATACTTTGAGAATCACAGACAAAAAAAAAAAAAAGCAGCCAAATGCTGACAGATGTTTTTCTTTTCAAAAAAAGGAGATATTTAAAAATTAAGACTGGATAACCCGAAATTCTATCAATTGAATGTACGACATTAAAATATGTTTTAATGACACTGAAGACAGATGAGAGAGAGAGAGAGAGAGAGAGAGAGAGAGAGAGAGAGAGAGAGAGAGAGAGAAGAGAGAGCCATTGGGGTGAAGAGAAGTAGGAGTAAGTGGGAGAAGGGGGGGGGAGAAGCAGCCACCCTCCACACCTCAGAGAGAAAGGAGATGGAGCATGAACAGGAGAGGCCCACTTTGTAAGTGTGATCCAGCACCAAACATGAAGGGCTGTTAGTCCGTTAACTAGCAATTTCAGCTTTTCCAGCTTCTCTTTCCCCTCAAGCCTCAAGCAGCTCTGGATAGTGCAGTGGTTCTCAACCAGGGGCAATTTTATACCCAGTGGACATTTGGCAATGTCCGAAGACATTTTTGGTTGTTACAACTGGGTATGAGGGCTATTGGCATCTAGTGTGTAGAGCCCAGGGATGCTGCCAAACACCTTACAGTGTACAGGACAGCCCCCCACCACAAAGAACTATCCAGCACTACATGTCAGTATTGCCATGATTGAGAAATCCTGGAATAGTGTGACATAATCAGAGCGATTAATATCTGGACCATGGTAGGCAGCGATTGAAGGAACGGTGCCCATTACATCACGGGGGATCAGCTCCAATGTCCCCTCTCCTCGCCGCTCTCCCCCTGCCCCCCTTTTAGCTGTGCCCTCAGATTTTCCAGGAGCAAAGTGCTAACATGTGCTCCCTTCCATCTGTGTTTCAGTGCACATACCAATGCAATCTCAAACTGCTGTTTTACCTTCAGTGGCCATTTCCTATGTACAAGCTCTTGGGATAAAACCTTAAAAATATGGAACGTTCATACAGGGGAGTTTCGAAACCGTGGAGCCTGTGTGACTCTGATGCAGGGCCATGATGGTTCTGTAAGCTCCTGCCACTTTGCCAGAGACAGTGAGTAATAAACACAAAGAAAGATTCTTTACCTATGGGAGTGCTGGGGCAGAGTTCTTCGTGTTTTATTCACATGGACTTTCCTCAGTACAGGCAGTCGATTTCTAATCATGCTGACATTAGGGTGGATTTATTTTCCACGGGAACAAAAAGCCAAGAGAGACCTTCATAGGCACAAGTTTGCAAGTGACAGAAACTCAGCTCAACGTAGCTTAAGCAACAGGGGAAATTTATTAACTCCTGTAATGGGAAAGGTCAGGAGCAGGTCTCGCTTCAGGTGTGGCTGGTTTCAGACACTCAGACAAAGCTGTCAGGGAGCCAGATCTTCTATTCTACCCCTCAGATCAGCTTTCCTCTTGATTTGGCCTTTCTCCTCAAGTAGGCAAAGATAGCCTTTGGTGATCCAGGCCCAAAGCAGTTCTGGTCACTGGCAATCCTGGAGAAAGAGAGATGCTCCTCTGATGGTGACAGCACAAGTTCCAGGGAAAGATTCTCAGTGGCTCAGCTTGGGTCACATGCCCATCTCTGAACCAATCATTTCAGCAGGAGATGCAAGGTTCTGATTGGCCAGGTCAGAGTGGCTTGCCCACTCCCAGAGCTAGAGGTTGGTGTCAGTGCCTTCTGAACCAGAAGGACTGAGACTAGGTGAGGGATGTTTCCCCATGGGAAATTGGGACACTATTTCCAGGTGAAGGAGCATGGATGCGAGCAAAGGCAATGACAGAAAGCTGCCATGGCCGCTAACTCCAGGAGGGGAAGTGACTGCTCGTGACACCCAGGAACCACACGTTATACTCTTCCATCCTCGTGAAGTGTGCGCGTGGTGGGGATACCCAGCCAGTACACACACAATCCTGGCCTGACTTGAGAAATGCTAGGGTGTTTCTGAACCACTTTCTCTCTTCAGAAGGAGCTTTCGTGTAAGGCAAACCCCACTGTGAGGAACGCCATCAGTTTCTGTCCTGGGCTTTATTGGTTTCAAAGTTGCACAGAATCAATCATCGTTATTTGCGGATTCCGTATTTGTAAATTCTCCTACTGGCCAAAATTCATTTGTAACCCTAAAGTCAATATGCATGGCCCTTTTATGGTCACCTGTGGACATGCGAAGTGCAGTAGAAAGTTTGAGTTAGCCTATGCACACATCCCCAGCTCAAGTTGAACAAGGCGATTCACCGCCTTCTTGTTTCATCCCTCTTATCATAAAGTGTCCTTTTTGTGTTCTATTTAGTGCCACATTTTTGCCATTTGAGCTTTTCGTTGGGGACTTTGTTATTTAAAACGGCCTCCTAGCGTAGTGCTGAAGGGTTCCTCAGTGCAGGAATACCGTGATGTGCCTTACGTGGAAAACGCATGTTTTAGAGATGCTTTGTTCAGCGTGAGTTTTAGCGCTGACAGCCACAAATTCAATGATAATGAATAAACAATATATATCAATTAAGAAACAGAAAAAGACATAAAATGAGGTTATGTATTGATTGGTTAATGAAATGTTGTGACCAGAAGCTCACAGGAGCCTAACCCTGTATTTTCCTTAGGAGCAATGGTTCAGTTTTTGCTAATTCAGTGTTTGTGACAACTTTATGGAATAAAACTACCATTAATGAGAATCAACTGTAATTAGTTGGGGATGGTTGAACCACCAGGAAGGGGTTTGAGTGTCCTCAGAGTGAGCCATGGAGGCTGCTCACAGATGCAACCTCAGCTCGCTTTAACCTCACCACAGGAGGAAGCAGTTGGCTGGGGAAGATTGACCCCACCTTGAGACTCTCGTTTTGTGTTGCAGCCTCTTTTCTTGTGTCTGGAGGGTATGACAAGACTGTGGCTATTTGGGATGTAGGCGAAGGCTACCGGAAGCTCTCCTTGAAGGTACCGATGCCAGCATGAGATAGAAGATCTGAGCTTCGTTCCTTAGTCATTCCATGCTGGATGCTAGGTGGTGGGAGTACAGCAGTGGGTAAGGTAGACCTAGATGTCCCCCGTGGAGCTGACACCTCTGTAAGGAAGGACAGACAAGAAACCAACAAACAGATCATCAACAGTTATAAATGAAATGGAGAAACCACAACAGGGTGATGTGACAGAAACAGACTCTGGGGGCTAATCCACAGTGGGTGGGCAGGGGTGGCCTGCTGGAGAAGGTGGCCTTTGAGCTGAGAAAGGGATAGCAAGGAAGGACTGGGTGAGTGAGGATATTGCGGGAGGATATTGCAGGCAGTTGGAACAGCAAAGTGCAGAAACTCAGAGGTGGGGAAGTGTTTAAGACAGCAGAAATTACTGTGCAGAAGGCTGAATGCCATAATAAGGCATGAACAGAAAGCTGTGGGGCTCCAAACTGGGGAGTGTCAATTGAGTGCTCGTGGCTGCAAGTTAGAGAAGACTCTATTCAAAGTAGCTGTACAGTAAGGGGATGGATTAGCCAACACGGCCAGAATCCAGAGGTTGGGCCATCCTAGGATTAGCTCCTTCAGTGCCTCTGTTCCATGTGCCCTCCACCCCAAGATTTCTGCATACTCTCTGGTCCTACAATCTCATGGCCACCTTTGGCTGGGAATGCTTGCATCCAGGAGTCTTGGTGTCTCTGTTGCCTGTGATCCAAAGGTAGCCTGTGTCCCATTGATCACTACAACATACAGGCTCCCAGGGCTGGTCTGTCTGAACCCTCTTCTCCTAGGGTTTGGAGAGGCAAAGGGAGTTTACATTACAGCAAATCAACAGCTTAAAACTGAAAGTTCGACCTCTCTGTATTTAAAAGTCTCTTTGTCCCCCTATTAGTTTGTTCTGTTCAGTTTTTCCTCATCTCTCCTCTCTATTCTCCCACCCTCAAATTCCTGTCCTTTTGCAATGCACAGCAGTTTAACCTTCTCTCTAAGTCTTGATTTTCCTACCACACCACAGCTGCCTCGCCATCCACCTCTTTCCATAAGGGAAAGACCAAAGAATGCTAAAGATGCTGACAAAGAACCCTGACATAATTAAGGGTCTAAACCAGCAGTGGTATCCTCTCTGAGCTGCTTTGTAGCTGAGGGAAACAATCCCCCATTTGCTTAAGGTCCAGTTCCTTGAAGCCAAAAGCCCCTTCACCAGTTGGACCTCTAAGAGGTATTTCCTAGAACAGAGAAAGCAAGAAAACCAGCAAGAGGTACTCTGGGCCCAGCTGGGAACACAATAGTTTTTCCCCAGCCTGCGAAACACCAGAGTACTAGTTTTGAAAACACATACAGTGCCATGACATACACATGTATCACAAGCCTTTACACTTTGTATTCTACCTTAAATGTCCTAGTGAAACCAGAGAAGCACAATTAGTTACACTTAAATGTGAACAATGTTGGGTCCTTTTGTTTTAGTTTTTGTTCTTATAAATCTTTTCCTCTAAGTCCTCGTTTAAGTTCTATTTTTACCCCAGGGCCATAATGACTGGGTGATGGATGTGGACATTAGCAGAGACAAGAAATGGATCCTGTCTGCTTCAAAGGTAAAAGTGGCCAACCTCTCAGTG
>NW_011888977.1:1363795-1365714 GCF_000151845.1 Pteropus vampyrus | reverse complement strand
GTACCTTCACCATCTAGTAAAAATTCCTGCTTTGTTAAGAAACCTTGCCTACCTGCTTCTCATGGTTCTGTAAAAGTGAGGTGTTTCCGGGATGTCAAGGAGTTAGGATATCCCCTTGGCCGCATAGTTCTGCTCTGCACAGAGCACAGGACAGGGGTAGACACCTACCCCCTGTCCTCTTCACTGCCAGTGGCTTGCCACTCCTGCCCCCAGGACCCCCATGGCAGGGGACATGAGCTGGCATTACCTGCATAGCTTTTGGGGGAAAGAGAGGGAGAAGCCTGTGCTCATTCTCTCTCAGTGGCCTGAAATTTCTACCCTTGTAGGGTTACAGACCCCAGAGAGAAGAGGCAGATCTCACTTTGATCTAGCCCAAGGTGGTTAGATCAGGTGGGAGAATTCTAACTTCATGCTTTGATCCCCTCTAACCAGCACCTCCTTTCTGCTCTTTCTAAATATTTCATGTCAGTGCAAAGAATGTGACAGGCCTTTCTCCATCTATGAAAGTGACATCCTTTCTGAAGCAGTAACCAAATGTGTGTTCTGCCGGATAGATGCAAAAAACATGTCAGCAAAGTCATCATCAACAGAAGAGAAGGACTTACCAGCAAGAGAGTGCAGCCTGATGCCCACTGGGCCCTTTGAGTGACTTGATCACAGGCCACCTGTCATGTAGGTTTCAGGGCTCTGCAAGGATATTTCTCGGAGGCCACTCCCTGGCCTGGTGGGCTTGTCAGACTGGGGGAGGGGCCAGGCCCTGGCTGGGCCCCTATCACTGCCTCCTCAGCTCCACAGCACCTTTATTGAGTGGGATTGAATGCTTTGTTTTTAGTTTTCAGGCAGAATAAACCTAGATTCCTTTGAAAACAAGTGCCTGTGAATTCTAGAAGCGTTTTTGCTCTTTTGAAGCTTTGTGTCCTAGTGTTTGTCCAGACACTTTCTGGACTCCCATTCTAGATTCTGGAGTTGACTGTAAGGCAGCTCTTTGGCTAAGGGCTTGTCACATGAAGAGGAAGATGTGTGGGACCCCTTCTGTGGAGGGCACCGTACTGTGGCAAGGCATTGTGGGCGTCTCCCTGTCTAATGCTCCCAGACGGTTACCTGCCCAGAGCAGAGGAAGGTATAGTGAGGCAGGCGGGTGTGGGCATTTCCATCTCAGAATGGTTCATGCTCTCTGGACTTTTCAATTCCCAGTGTGTCCATGTATACGCACAGACCTTCCACAGCCTATATGACAGCATAATGCTTGCTGTCCTATACGCTGAGGAAAGTTATAGGACAACATAAATACTTAAGGAGTGAAGTTTTCAGTAGACGAACGTGAAGGGCTCCCTTCTCCACTTGGTATTACTTACATGATTTCCCTCAAATGTCATCCGTATGCCCATTGGTCTATTTTTATTTTTTTAAATTATTATTATTATTATTTTTGGTCTGTTTTTAAAACTTAATTGCAGGGCCGATTTATTTAGTGTCAACTGACTGGCATTCAATAATTCTGCCCAGGAGCATCTAACCTGGTAGTCATTCTTTGGGCAGGTCCTGTGTTTGGTGATGTTCTTCTCGGTCACAACGCTGATGACTGCTCAGATTGGAGCTGGCTGGTCAGTAGTCATCCATTCATTTACATGAATAACGTATGAACACGTCAAAGCTCCACTCCACGCTCTCAGCAATTCGGCTCTCCTTCGAAGAGAAGTCTTATTGCTAGCGTTCTCCGTCCTCTGGCACGTGAAGACACGCATAGAAGTATTTCTTCCCCACCGCCGAGGAGGTTGGCCGGACTGCATACACCAACACTGCCCTCATTGACGGGCACTTAGGTTGTTTTTCGTTTGTGAACCTTCTTGTGCGAAGACTTAACATTTCTGTGGATGAGACCCTCCCACCCGAGGAATTGCTGGGTGAATAGATTAGTA
>NW_011888977.1:1360993-1363745 GCF_000151845.1 Pteropus vampyrus | reverse complement strand
CAGGCCATCCCCATCGAAGAAGCTGCCTGGGAATGTGGAAAGCAGGTGCCTGTGTCTGCTCACGCGGGGAGTTGCCAGGTATCTCTGTGTCTGCACCACTGACATTTGTTTTGTTGGAGCAAGGGCCTAGTCACTGGTGAGTGAGTGATGAAGCCAACGAGGGGCCTTAAAGGGGAAGGCATCAGCTCGTCAATAACAGCAGAGGCCACTCTGAGGTCCCAGGTAGGTCTTTCCTCCCTATGTTACTACATCCTGGGATTCCTGTTCCAATGGCACATAACTGCTTAGCCCAGGATATCCCGAGGGCTGTCCTCCAGGTGTGAGCACCAGAGAAGTGGGGTCTCACTTTTCCCTCCACCTTTATCAGAATTATGTAATTCTGTAGGCTGGGGGTTTGTAGGTCTCTGAGACCAGGGCCCAGACTCCGCCTACCGTGACCAACCTGTTAGGGAGCCAAACTGGGAGCCGAGCACCACACCTGACAAAATACTCATAATAACATAATGCATAATGAAAATTCTATGCCTATGTGTTATTATTTTAATGTAAAACATGAAAAATGATTGTCAATTATATCTTAATAAAGCTAGAAAAAGTAAAAGTATAAAACAAAATATGAAAAATGAGTTTATTTGAAATTATGTCTTATTCTGTATTTTTTACTTTTCTGTTACATAAATACTATTATTTAAACAAAAACAACAATAGGATTAGTTAACAGCAGTAATTAGTAGTAATTAATAGTGGAACTAAATGAATATGTTTAAGAAAAATATAAAAATATTTTGTATTGTTTCTGTCTTCTGAAACAGCAACTTATTTACATTTTTAAAAAGTCTTTACTGGATATTTAAATTTTACGGGCTATATTATTGTATATTCTTAAGATACATAAATGTAAGACTTTTAAAAAAGATAATATAAATACAATAGAATCAATTGACTAGATTTTACTTTACTTATGTATTTTTTCCAGCTTTATTGAGATGTAATAGACATATAATATTGTGTAAACTTAATATCTATAACATATTGATTTGATACACTTATACATCGCCAAATGATTACCACTATAGTGTTAATTAACATCTTCTTCATGTTACATAATTATCATTTTTTTTGTGTGTGGTGAGAACATACTCTGAGCAACTTTCGAGTATATGATACAGTATTATTAACTATAATCACCATTCCTTACATTAGACACCCAAATTATCACCTTACAACTAGAATTTTCTATCTTTGACCAACATCTCCCTCCCAGCCCTTGGTAACTACCATGCTCCTCTCTGTTTCTATGAATTTGGCTTTTTTAGATTTCACTATAAGTGATCTTGTATGGTATTTGTCTTTCTCAGTCTGACTTATCTCTCTTAGCATGATACTTTACTCTGGGTCCATGCGTGCTGTCACAAATGGCAGAATTTCCTTCTTTCTCATGGTTGTATAACATTCCATTGTACATATATATATATGTCACTTTTTTTTATTCATTTATCTGTTGACAGATATTTAGGTCGTTTCCATATCTTAGCTATTGTGAATAATGCTGCAGTGAACATGGGGGTGCAGATATCTCTTCGAGATCCTGTTTTCATTTCCTTTAAAAATATATGCAGAGGTGGGATTGCTGAATCATATGGTAGTTCTATTTTAATGTTTTGAGGAATCCCCATACTGTTTTCCATAGTGGCTATATTAATTTACATTTCTACCTACAGTATAAAAGTTTCCTTTTTCTTCACATCCTCAGTGACTCTTATCTCTTGTCGTTTTGGTGATAGCTTTTCTAACAGGTACGAGGTGATATCTTATTGTGGTTTCGATTTGCATATCCTTCGTTATTAGTAATTTTGAGCATCTTTTTATGTAGCTATTGGCAGTTTCTATGTTTTCTTTAGAAAAATGTCTATTCAGTTTCTCTGCCTATTCGTTAATTGGAATTGTAATTTTTTTGTCATCGAGTTGTATGAATTCTTTATATATCTTGGATATTTAACCCCCTGTCAGATATATGATTTGCAAATATTTTCTCCCATTCCATAGGTCTCATTTTCATTTTGTAGCTTGTTTCTTTTGTTGTGCAGAAGCTTTAGTTTTATATAATCCCTCTTATTTAATTTTGCTTTTGTTTCTTCTGCTTTTGGTGCCATATTTGAAAAATCATTGCCAAGACCAATGTCCATGAGCTTTTTGCCTATGTTTTCTTCAAGGAATTTTGTAGTATTGGTTCTTATGTTTAAGTCTTTAATCCATTTTGAGTTAATTTTTGTGAGTGGTGTGAGATAGGGGTCCCATTTCATTTTTCCACATGAGGCTATCCCGTTTTCCCAACACTGCTTAAAAAATGAAGAAATTAACATTTGAATATTCTTGACTCCCTTGTCAAATATTAGTTGATTGAATATGTGGTGCTTTATTTCTGGGTTCTCTATTTTTATGCCAGTACCTCGCTGTTTTGATCACTATAGTTTTGTACTATAGTTTAAAATCATGAAGTGTGATGTCTCCAGCTTTGTCGTTCTTTCTCAGGATTGCTCTGGCTATTCAGGGTCTTTTGTGGTTCTATACAAATTTTAGAATTGTTTTTTTTCTATTTCTATAGAAAATGCTATCACTATTTTGATAGGGATTGTATTGAATCTATATATGGCTTTAGGTAGTGTGAACATTTTAACAAAATTAATTATTTCAATCCAAGAACACAGGATATCTTTTCATTTCTTTGTGTCTTTTTCAATTTATTTCATCA
>NW_011888977.1:1358116-1360943 GCF_000151845.1 Pteropus vampyrus | reverse complement strand
CCAAATGTGTGTTCTGCCGGATAGATGCAAAAAACCTGTCAGCAAAGTCATCATCAACAGAAGAGAAGGACTTACCAGCAAGAGAGTGCAGCCTGATGCCCACTGGGCCCTTTGAGTGACTTGATCACAGGCCACCTGTCATGTAGGTTTCAGGGCTCTGCAAGGATATTTCTCGGAGGCCACTCCCTGGCCTGGTGGGCTTGTCAGACTGGGGGAGAGGCCAGGCCCTGGCTGGGCCCCTATCACTGCCTCCTCAGCTCCACAGCACCTTTATTGAGTGGGACTGAATGCTTTGTTTTTAGTTTTCAGGCAGAATAAACCTAGATTCCTTTGAAAACAAGTGCATGTGAATTCTAGAAGCGTTTTTGCTCTTTTGAAGCTTTGTGTCCTAGTGTTCGTCCAGACACTTTCTGGACTCCCATTCTAGATTCTGGAGTTGACTGTAAGGCAGCCCTTTGGCTAAGGGCTTGTCACATGAAGAGGAAGATGTGTGGGACCCCTTCTGTGGAGGGCACCGTACTGTGGCAAGGCATTGTGGGCGTCTCCCTGTCTAATGCTCCCAGACGGTTACCTGCCCAGAGCAGAGGAAGGTATAGTGAGGCAGGTGGGTGGTGGGCATTTCCATCTCAGAATGGTTCATGCTCTCTGGACTTTTCAATTCCCAATGTGTCCATGTATACGCACAGACCTTCCACAGCCTATATGACAGCATAATGCTTGCTGTCCTATACACTGAGGAAAGTTATAGGATAACATAAATACTTAAGGAGTGAAGTTTTCAGTAGACGAACGTGAAGGGCTTCCTTCTCCACTTGGTATTACTTACATGATTTCCCTCAAATGTCATCCGTATGCCCATTGGTCTATTTTTATTTTTTTAAATTATTATTATTATTATTTTTGGTCTGTTTTTAAAACTTAATTGCAGGGCCGATTTATTTAGTGTCAACTGACTGGCATTCAATAATTCTGCCCAGGAGCATCTAACCTGGTAGTCATTCTTTGGGCAGGTCCTGTGTTTGGTGATGTTCTTCTCGGTCACAACGCTGATGACTGCTCAGATTGGAGCTGGCTGGTCAGTAGTCATCCATTCATTTACATGAATAACGTATGAACACGTCAAAGCTCCACTCCACGCTCTCAGCAATTCGGCTCTCCTTCGAAGAGAAGTCTTATTGCTAGCGTTCTCCGTCCTCTGGCACGTGAAGACACGCATAGAAGTATTTCTTCCCCACCACCGCGGAGGTTGGCCGGACTGCATACACCAACACTGCCCTCATTGACGGGCACTTAGGTTGTTTTTCGTTTGTGAACCTTCTTGTGCGAAGACTTAACATTTCTGTGGATGAGACCCTCCCACCCGAGGAATTGCTGGGTGAATAGATTAGTAGTGTTTGGTTTCGTCGTTGCTCGAAGGTCCCCTAAAGTGTTGGGACAAAGCGGCAGATGTGTCTGAGTGAGGAGACTGGGCAAGGGAGAAGCCTGAGTGGGTAAGGCCTTGCCTTGCAGTGGAATTCTCCCCACGAATGGCGTTGGTGCTCCAAGGCCAGCAGCCTGGCCCCCTCGAAGCTTTCGATCCCTCAGTGTCCCCGGATTCTTTCTTCCCCTCTCAGAGTCCGCCGGAGAAGCGGCCCAATGGGTCTGGTCTCGACAGGAGGGCAGATGAGCCCCAAGGATGACGGGGCTGGTGACGCCGATGGTCCGAGTGCGGCCGAGGTGGGCCTCTGGCCTCCCAGGCGGAGGGCGCCAGTGCGATGAGACGGATGCGCGGTCCCGACGGGACCACCGCAGGGCGTGAGCCCTGGTGGCAAGCTGGGGGAGCTGGCAGCCCCGCTGGCGGGGCGGAGATTTCCGGAGCAGGAGGGGGCCTGGCCTCGTCGGACAGCCTAGGGTACTTTCCTGCTCCAGCTCTGGAGGGCAGAAGGCCGGGACCTTGTGCTAGCATGGCCTAAAGAAAGGGGCCACCCTGGCTCCACGTCCGGACGTGCACTTTAGAGGAGATTGGGCAGAGAACTGCGCCCGGCTCCGCCCACCGCGCGCCGCCGGAGCTTCAGTCCTCTGCGTTCCATCGCTTAACCCTAGCGCCTCTGTGAGCAGGATCCTACAACACGCATGCGCCTGCCACCGACAAAACTCGTGCGCATGTCTGCAACTGTTGGAGTAAATGGTAATGAGGAACAAATTCTCGCGGTACCCATGCGGGCGGCGCCGTGGCTTAGTTGGTTAAAGCGCCTGTCTAGTAAACAGGAGATCCTGGGTTCGAATCCCAGCGGTGCCTTAACCGAGCACCCCGACTCACATTTTGTCGCTGCCCAATTTTGCTCTGTACCCTTACCCATCCTCTTTTGGGGTAGTGAGAGTGAGCCTAAGAAGCCACTTTGGGTTCCCTGCCTACGGCGAGGTGGGGCGCTAGCTTGGCCCATGGTCCGCCCCCTTGGGTCTCCGGGAGCCGTTGAGCGACCTGGGCGCTCTCACATCCGCGAGTCAGAACGAGACACCCCGTTAGGGTCGTCTCCACGGCGGGGGGACTTTGCAGAGGCACTGTTCCCTCGCGGTTGCGTTGCGGAGGGCGAGCCAGGGTCTCCTCCACCATTTCTCCGGGAAGCGGCCGACTGGACGCGGTGCCTTGAGCCTCTCACTGGCCTGCTGACTTTTTCCTCTCTCCGGCGCTGCGGTCGCTGTCACCTGTCACAGATGGAAGACAGACTCCCCGAGGTCAAGTGAGGGCCAAAGTCAGGGGCGCCAGGGAGATTGGAGAACTGAATCTGGCCAGCGTGACCCCCAGGCTGATAGAAGTAGGAAAACTCCAGGGAGGGAAAGATGGACT
>NW_011888977.1:1355721-1358066 GCF_000151845.1 Pteropus vampyrus | reverse complement strand
TTAGTTTCATTAAAATCTTCACAGAAATCAAGATAATTCAAAACTCCAACTTTTGAATTAAAGTATCTAAGAGCTAGAGGGAACAAACATTTTTTTGTCATTGTTGCCATAATCAGACAAATCAGTAGATACATTGTAGAAAGTGTGATTATTGGGAAAATCTGACAGCTTGACACTGCAAGGGACCAACATGTACCTTACCAAACTTTCCCCTTTTGTTCTCCCATAGGACATTTAGCTGTGGCTGCTGAATCAGGAAATGTAACATTACTTAGTGTATTCATTTTTTTAAAAAAAATTTCTTATTATTAGTTTCAAGTATATAGTACATTGGTTAGACATTTAGAATATTAGTTTTTTATTGCTGCTATAATAAATCAGCACAGACTTTACCACTTAAACAACATTAATTTAATATCTTATAGTTTTGTAAGATAGAAATATCTTACAGGTCTCATTGAGTGGGCTAAAATCGAGGTGTCAACAGGATCGTATTCCCTAGTGGAGGCTCTAGGGGATAATCCATTTCCCTGCCATTTTCAACCTCTAGAAACCACCCACATTCCTTGGTGTGTGACCCCTTCTTCTAAGAATAGCAACACTGGCTTCTTCAAAGCCAGCAGCACTGCATCTCTCTGTGCCTTTCTTCCATAATCACACATTCCTCAGACTGAATGTTCTACTTTTAAGGAGTTTTCTGATTATGTTGGGCTCACCTGGATAAGACAGAGTAATTTCCCTATTCTAAAATCAGCTGATTAACAAACTTAATTCCATCTGCACCCTTAATTTCCCCTTGTCATGTAACCTAACATATTCACAGGTTTTGGGGATTAGGATGTGGACTTCTCTAGGGGGAGGGCATAATTCTGCTGACCATTCAGTTTCGTAAGAATAATCAAGAGAATGATATGATAATGGATGTTCACTCAACTAGTATTCTCAGATCAATTTAGCAATCACTGTTTTCCAAGGAGCACTGTCATCTTTAAAAATAATTAAAAAAAATTTTTAAAGAAGTTTTAGATTTATAGAAAAATTAAGCAAATAATAGAGTTCCCATGTACCTCCTCCCCCTGACAGTTTTCACTATCATTAATATCTTGCATTAAATGTGGTATATTTGTTATAATTGATGAACCAATATTGATACATTATTATTAACTAACATCCATAGTTCAAGTTTCATTCTTTATATTACATGGGTTTTGCCAAATGCAAGCCATGTGTCCACCATTGTAGTATAACATAGAATAGTTTCACTGCCCTAAAAACTCACCGTGCTCCAACTATTCATCCCTCTGCTACTCTGATCACTTTACTGCCTCTGTAGTTTCGCCTTTTCCACAATATCGTATAGTTGGAATCACACAATAAGTAGCCTTTTCAGACTGGCTTGTTCCACTTAGCAATATGCATTGAAGGTTCTTCTAAGTCTCTTCATGGCTTGATAGCACAGTTCTTTTTATCACTGAATATTTCATTGTGTGGATGTACCACAATTTGTTTATCTATTCTCTTATCGAGAAACATGTTAGTCGTTTCTTGTTTGGGAGTAATTATGAATAAAGCTGCTATTAATATCTGTGTGAAAGTTTTTGTGTGGACATGCGTTTTCAGGACATTTGGGTAAATACCAATGAGCGTGATTGCTGGATTATATAGTAAGAGTATGTTTAGCTTTGTAAGAAACTGCTAACGTATCTTTTTTTAAAAAACAGCTTCATTCAGATATAACTCACTTATCACACAATTCACTCATTTAAAGTATACAATTCAATGGCTTTTATTATATTCACAGAGCTGTGCATCCATCATCACAATCAATTTTAGAACATTACTTCCAAAAGAAACGCCACATCACTTAGCCATCACCCTCGATCTTCCATCCTTTTCAGCCCTAGGCAACCACTAATCTACTTTTCTTTTCAATAGACTATTTTTGTAGGGCAGTTTTAAGTCCACAGCAAAACTGAGAGAAGGTACAGAGATTTCCCATATCTCTTGCCCCACACATCAACATCTGCCACCAGATAAAACATTTGGAAGAATGGTGAACCTACATCAATACCTTATTATCACCAGGAGTCCACAGTTTACGTTAGGGATCACTCCTGGTGTTTTACATTCTATGAGTTTGGACAAATGTATGACATGTATCGACAATTATAGTATCATATAGAGCAGCTATACTGCTCTAAAAATCCTCAGCGTTCCATCTATTTATCTCTTCCTCCCCCATCCCCTGGTAAACACTGATTTTTTTACTGTCTCCATAGTTTTGCCTTTTCCAGAATAGTTGGATACCAACAGTATGTGGCCTTTTCAGACTGGCTTCTTTCACT
>NW_011888977.1:1353377-1355671 GCF_000151845.1 Pteropus vampyrus | reverse complement strand
TTGTTGTTGTTGTTGTTGTTGTTTGTGTGTGGGGTTTTTTCATTTGTTTGTTTTCAGAGCATAAATTTTTCATTTTTTTTGCTAAGTTTATCCCTAAGTATTTTCTTCTGTGTGATGTTATTGTAAATGGAATTGTTTTCTTAATTGCATTTTCAGATTGTTCATTGTAAATATATGGAAATACACTTGATTTTGTATCTTACCCTTATATCCTGCAACCTTGCTGAACTCGTTTATTAGTTCAAATAGGCATTTAGTGAATTCTTTAGGATTGTCTATATACAAATCATGTGTTCTGTGAATAGTTTTACTTCTTTTTTTTCATTCTGGTTGTTTTTTTATTTCATTTCCTTGCCTAATCGCTTTGGCTAGAACCTTCGGTACAATATTAAATAAAAGTTGTGAGAGCACAACTTTGTCTTTTTCACAGTCTAGGGGCATTTGGTCTTTCATACTTCATACTTAATGAAGTATGAAGGATGAAACATGATGAAACATGATGTTAGCTGTGGGTTTTTCATAGGTACCTTTTATCAAGTCGAATAAATTCCTTTCTATTCCTAGTTTGTTGAGTGTGTTTATTAGGAAAGGGTATTGGATTATGTCAAATGCTTTTTCAGCATCTGTTAAGATAATGATGTGATTTTTGTTTTTTATTCTACTAATATGGTGTATTACATTAATTCATTTTCAGATGTTAAATCGTCTTTGCATTCCTGAGATAAATCTCATGTGCATGTGTTTTTAACATGAATGATCAACATGTTCATCTTGGAAGTCTTACCAAGTGAGTGCCCCTAGCTTTCTTATGTTTTTACTCCACCGTGTTCCTGGCTTGGCTGTGGCTATTACATGAAGCCGAGGACCCATCCCTTGCTGGTGGACATTTTGGTAGTGTGGGATTTTCTCTAAATCTCACCACGATGGACAAAGCTGGGATGGTGCTCCCCTCAAAAACAGATTTCTTTGTACTCATGAGTATTTTAAAGACAAGGTTGAGAGAGGATTGCTGAGTGCAGTACGTACAGGCCACGCTGATTTCCCCCTCCTCGAGCTTTTCTGGAGTACCCACTCTTCCACACCCTGCCAATATCAGGGGCAGTTTTGTAAAATGCCATCTCGTTGTTATTATTATTATTTTTCATGCCTATGGCACCTGGTCTTCCTAGGTGGTCTCCCATTCAAGTACGAACCAGGCCCGACCCTCTTCGCTTCTGAAATCAGACATCGGGCTTGTTCGGGGTGGCATGGCTGTAGACCGTGGATGGTGGCTCCACTGGAGTGTGACCCTAGGATTTTCTGCATGTAAAGCAGACATGCTAACCGCTACACTATAGAATCACATCCCATCTTATTGTTATTTTAATCCATATTTTTCTTGCTTACAAGTGGAGTTGGGAATCCTTCTATATGTTGGTTGGTTTTACGCATTCCTCCTGTGACTTGCCTGTCCATACCCTTTGCTCATTATTTCAGTTGTGTGTTTCTTACTGATCTGTAGGTAGAATTTATATTAGATAAGACTCCTTTGCTTATCATAGATATCATCAGTATTGTCTCTCAGTCTGTCATTTGCCTTTTGACTTTGTTACAGAATCTTCTGTCTTTTCATTTATTTACATTGTTTCTCAAGTCCTTTGGTCAGTTTACAGTGTTCTTAATCTAGGTCTTGTACGTTTCTTGCTGGGTTTATTTCTAGGTATGGTGAATGGGATAATTTTCTATTAATTTCTAATTCCTACACTACTGCTATGTATGATTGCCCTTGATGTTTGGATGTGACTCTTTAAAGCAGCCCTCTTGCCTAACTCTTTTATTACTGCCAGTAATTTGTTAGGGGTGTGTGTGTGTGTGTGTGTGTGTGTGTGTGTGTGTGAGAGAGAGATTCTGGGTTGTGCAAATTGGGCTATTGAATGGTAAATTTAATCATAGGGGAAAAACAACTGGAAAAATATACCTGCAATACATATAAGTAACAAAATAATTTTCAGCAGAGGAAGGCCTGGTGAGATTAGCAGAGCAGTGGAAATTACCTCATTTCGTCAGCATTGAAAAGCCATGTTATCTATCACCAATCCCACTATTTAGTATTTCTCCAAGAGAAATGAAAACAATATCTACCAGAAGACTTGTACACAAATGTTTACGGATGCTCTAAATATAATAGCCCAAACTGGGATCTGCCCAGGTATCCATCATAGGACATAGATAAACTGTGGCATGTCCAAGCACTGGCAATGAAAAGGAATGGTGCTTATACCAACGCGGATGAAATTTCACATTGTGCAGTACAG
>NW_011888977.1:1352814-1353327 GCF_000151845.1 Pteropus vampyrus | reverse complement strand
GGATACCAACAGTATGTGGCCTTTTCAGACTGGCTTCTTTCACTTAGTAATATGCATTTAAAGGTTCCTCCATCTCTATTCATGGCTTGATAGTTGATTTCTTTTTAGCGCTCAATGCTATTCGATTGTCTGGACGTACCACGGTTTTTAATCCATTCACCTGCTGAAGGACATCTTGGTGACTTTCAAGATTTGGCAATTATGAATAAAACTTCTGTAAACATCCATGTGCAGGTTTTTGTGTGGACATAAGTTTTCAACTCCTTTGGGGAAATACCAAGGAGTGTGACTGATGGGTTATGTGGTAAGAGTGTGTTTGGTTTGGAAGAAGCTTCCAAATTTTCTGTGCCATTTTCTATTCCCACCAGTAATGAATGAGAGAGTTGCTGTTGCTCTACATCCTCACTAACAACACTAGGTATTGTCAGCGTTCCAGATTTTGGCCATTCTAATAGGTGTGTAGTGGTGTCTTGCCTTAATTTTTATTTATTTATTTAGGCAACCCTTGGTTGA
>NW_011888977.1:1351412-1352219 GCF_000151845.1 Pteropus vampyrus | reverse complement strand
AGTAATATGCATTTAAAGGTTCCTCCATCTCTATTCATGGCTTGATAGTTCATTTCTTTTTAGCGCTCAATGCTATTCCATTGTCTGGATGTACCACGGTTTTTAATCCATTCACCTGCCGAAGGACATCTTGGTGACTTTCAAGATTTGGCAATTATGAATAAAACTTCTGTAAATATCCATGTGCAGGTTTTTGTGTGGACATAAGTTTTCAACTCCTTTAGGGAAATACCAAGGAGTGTGACTGATGGGTTATGTGGTAAGAGTGTGTTTGGTTTGGAAGAAGCTTCCAAATTTTCTGTACCATTTTCTATTCCCACCAGTAATGAATGAGACAGTTGCTGTTGCTCCACGTCCTCAACAGCACTAGGTGTTGTCAGCGTTCCAGATTTTGGCCATTCTAATAGGTGTGTAGTGGTGTCTTGCCTTAATTTTTATTTATTTATTTAGGCAACCCTTGGTTGACCTCACAGATTGCAAGGACCTTGTCAGCTTACAATCTTTTATTTTTTAATTTTTTACGTCTACAGCACCTGGTCTTCCTGGGTGGTCTCCCATCCAAGTACTAACCAGGCCCGACCTTGCTTAGCTTCCGAGATCAGACGTGATCGGGCTTGTTCAGGGTAGCGTGGCTGTAGACTCTTGTCTTAATTTGCAAATCGCTGATGACGTATAATGTGGAACGTGTTTTCATACACTTATTTTCCGTTCATATATCTTCTTTGTTGAGGTGTCTGTTATGATCTTTGGCCCATTTTTTAATTGGGTTGTTTGTTTTCTTATTATTGAATTTTAACAGTTCTTTGT
>NW_011888977.1:1349838-1351362 GCF_000151845.1 Pteropus vampyrus | reverse complement strand
TATATCTTCTTTGTTGAGGTGTCTGTTATGATCTTTGGCCCATTTTTTAATTGGGTTGTTTGTTTTCTTATTATTGAATTTTAACAGTTCTTTGTGTATTTTGGATAAAAGTCCTTTATCAGATATCTCATTTGCAAATATTATCTCCAATCTGTGGCTTCTCTTTTTATTCTCTTGTGTTTTTCACAGAGCAAAAAAATGTAGTTGTAATGAAATTTAGCTTATCAATTCTTTCTTTCATGGACTATGCCTTTGGTGGTGTTGTATTTAAAAAGTCATCGCCAAATCCAAGGTCATCTAGATTTTTTCCTATGTTAATTCTAGGAGTTTTCTAGTTTTGCATTTTACATTTAGGTCTGTGATCTATTTTGAGTTAATTTTTGTGAAGGGTGTAAAGTCTGTGTCTAGATTCAGTTTTGTTTTGTTTGTTTTGTTTTTTTGCACGTGGAAGTCTAATTGCCGCAGCAGCATTTGTTGAAAATACTATCTCTCCATTGTATATACTTCGCTCCTTTGTCAAGGATCATTTGACTATATCGAAGTGGGTCTATTTCTAGACTCTCCTGGTCCATCGATTTGTCTGTTCTTTTGCCGGTTCCACACTGTGTTGATTACTATAGTTTTCTAGTAAGTCTTGAAGTTAGGTAATGGCAGTCCTCCAACATTATTTCTCTCCATTATTATGTTGGCTATTCTGGATCTTTTGCCTCTCCATATAAACTTTAGAACTAGTTTGTTAATATTCACCAAATAAGTTGCTGGAATTTTAATTGGGATTGCACTGAATCTATAGATCAAATTGGGGAGAACCAACATCTTGACAATATTGAGGCTTCCTACCTATAAAATCTTTCCATGTATTTAGTTCTTTGGTTTTGTTCATCAGACTTTTGTAGTTTTCCTCATATAGATCTTATACATATTTTGTTAGATTTATACCTGCGTATTTCATTTTTGGGGGTGCTAATATAAATTTTATTGTTTTTTTAATTTAAAATTCCATTTGTTTATTGCCATATACAGGAAAGTGATTTATTTTTGTATATTAATCTTGCTGTGATCACTTATTAAATCCAAGTGTTTTTTTAATTGATTCTTTCAGATTTTCAACATAGGCTGTCTTATCATCTGTGAACAAAGACCATTTCATTTCTTCTTTGTCACTCTGTATATGCTTCCTTATCTTGTCTCATTGCATTGCCTAAGACCGCTAATCTACTTTTTGTTTCTATAAATTTGCCTATTCTGGACATTTCATGTAAATGCAATTATACAAGGTGTGGCTCTTTGTGATTGGCTTGTTTTATTTAGCATCATGTTTTTAAGGTTTATTCATGTTGTAACATGCATCAATACTTCATTTCTTTTTGCTGCTGAATAATATTCTATTGTATATATACACCACATTTTCTTTATCCATTCATCAGTCGATGAAAATGAGATTATTTCTACCCTTGGCTATTGTGAATATTAATGTTATGAAGATCCATGAACAAGTTTTTGTTTGAAAACCTGTGTTTCATT
>NW_011888977.1:1347056-1349788 GCF_000151845.1 Pteropus vampyrus | reverse complement strand
GGTTGCCTATGTGGTGGAGGGACTGACTGAGAAATGGCACAAAATAACTTTTTGGGGTGATGGAAATGCTCTTTATCTTGGTAGGGGTACCGGTAAGTATTTTTCAGGCTCATTTAATTGTACACTTAAGATCTAGGCATTTCACTACATGAAAGTTAATCTCAATTAAAATATTAAAGCAATCAAAGTCATGTTGACAGCAATTGGATCTTCACCCCAGTCCGCCCATCCCTGGCTCCATGCGGATTTAACTTTTCTTGCCCATTGCCCGTACCCTCACAGCATGGCAAGGCCTCCATTTGGGGGCTGTCTCATCACCCACTCTTTACCTCTGGTGCAAATCCAGCCTAAGGGGTTCCAGGTAAAGGTTCATCTGGGCTAAGAAAGTAGAGAAGTGCACACCCTTTCAGCTGCTTCCTGGGAAGGCTTTCACATTTAACGATCCTCTGGAGAGATGGCCTCAGCCTTAGAGAAGAACCCTCTGACAGCCTCTCAGGAGGGGTGTCGTCATGCTGCCAGGGAAGGGCCAGAAATGAGGTCTCCACTGTGCTGGGTTCTCAGCTGGGGGAGACAAAGTCGGTCATTGATTTCCCTCCGCCACCCCTGCTCAATCATGTGATTATTTTTATAAATCGAACCGTAATGTTGAATATATTTGTACAAATGATATTTACACGATTTTATTATTTAATAGGTTAACTAATGTAGAAACAGAAAACTTTTCACATAATATTTCTTAAAATTAATTAAATTATACTTTAATACAAAAAACTCATCCAAATTTAGCTTGAATGAAGTAAATGTGGAGTGCCTACTAGGCATAGGACGATTTACTATGTGCTCTGGGACTTGTAAACAGGAGATTAGAAAGTCTAAAGGGTCAAGTTCAGGCTGGCGGAGCTTTAGGATGGGGAGCAAAAGGCAGGTGTAGGAATTAGTGTGGACTGATTTCAGCCTCCATAATGGGTTCCTTACTGGTCTGTGGTTCTGGGATACTCTATCGCTTCCCTCTGAACCGAGGTTGGCTCCTTAAAAAGCTCTTAAAATAAATTGTTTTGAAAAATAAAATGGTCCCAGGTCAGCCACTAGCTGTGCTTACTCTGCTGGATGTGGCAGGTTACCTGGTGTACTGTGGTGTATCTGAGACTCAGTTGCATACAGGAGCTTGAGAACCTTGTTTTAAGAGGGGTTCTGGAGACGGGTCTGCTGGTGAATGCCTCTGTGGGGCTTCCTGGGCCAGTCCCAAGGGCACGGCTAAGGGTGGCCTTGGGAGTGGGGGCAGGCTGCCAAGCAAGCGACTTTCAGTGAATCCACACCTGTGCGGGTCAAGCCTGGGAGATGGCCGGGCTGACCAGGTTCATGGTCGGACCCACAGCCCTGAACTCCTTTCAGCGTATCCCAAAGCTCTTTTTAGTGCATGGTACTAACATAGTTTTGTTTGAATCACCATAACTTATAGTATAGAAATATAGTTATATAAACCTATTTCATCAAACATATTTCTAGACCACATTTTTTCTAAATTTGTAAAATATCAGTATTGAGTTAAGAATTTAGATCACAGCATTTCAAAATGAGGTCGGAGGTAGGCAAATGAAGAAACCTGCAATTATGATTATTATAGTCTTTAGTCCTTCTATAACAAAAACATTTGTAATTTGTGTGTGGTAATCTATTAGCTACATAAACATGCACAATTCCTCTAATAATTTTTTTAGAATAATAGTCACTAGTAGTTTTATTGCTTAAATAGTTAAACTACGGTATTTTTCCTGCAGTTCCACAATTTGAAATCTCCCAATAATTCCGAGATAATGTTGGATTTGATATCCAGCCACAATATGGTATATACATATTTATTGTTGCATCTCTTAATCTATCATTTTTGCAATAATTTTTAAATAGTAGTAGTATTCTTTAAAATTTTTTCCACCACCAAAACATGCAACATGATGGAACAGAACATGCAAATGCAGGCACCAGTCCTTGACGAAGAGGCCAGAGGATTCCGACAGATAAAGTGGATGGAAACAAAGCATGTGCTACTGACCGGGCTGTGTTTCCTGGTATTGTCTTCAGTGCCTGTTGGAGGCAAGTTCAGTTGAAGGAGAGGGTGTCACAGCACATGGAGGGCACGAGGGCAGCCCAGACGGGGAGGGAGGTGACCTCTTGTGTGGGTCCGGGTGATCTGCAGTCTGCAGCTGGCACATGGGCCTGCGTGCTCCTCAGGACTCTTTAGGACTGAAGGAAAAGAGATGTTCACTGGCTCCTGACACTGGGAAATCCAAGTGTGGCACTGACTTCATGTTGGGGTGGCTCCAGGGTCTCTGGCAATGCCTTAATACCCACTCATTCTCCATTCCTTGGCTCTGCTTCCTTTGGGGTTGCCTCCATTTCAGGCAGGAGAAGAGCTGGCTGCTGGTGGCCCCACACTGACATCCCGCTGCCCCACCCACTCAGGATGAAGAGAGTTTCTCGCTGCTCTAAAGACTTGGGCCAAACTGGTGAGCTAGAGTTGGGCCTTGCACCTTTCCTGGATGTGGTCTCTGACACCTGGGAAAGGAATATAAAATGTGCAATGGTTGGCTCAGGCCCGAGTCACAGGCTGGTCCCTGAGACGGAGTTGGTGGGGTTTCGGTGGCTTATCAGCTCCACTGACCCCTGGGCTGAGCACGAGGGTGGTGAGTGCCCAAAGGCAGCTGGAGATAACGTCTCCAGGAGGAATGGAAGGG
>NW_011888977.1:1344753-1347006 GCF_000151845.1 Pteropus vampyrus | reverse complement strand
CTTTCAGATTTTCAACATAGGCTGTCTTATCATCTGTGAACAAAGACCATTTCATTTCTTCTTTGCCACTCTGTATATGCTTCCTTATCTTGTCTTATTGCATTGCCTAAGACCGCTAATCTACTTTTTGTTTCTATAAATTTGCCTATTCCGGACATTTCATGTAAATGCAATTATACAAGGCGTGGCTCTTTGTGATTGGCTTGTTTTACTGAGCATAATGTTTTTAAGGTTTATTCATGTTGTAACATTCATCAATACTTCATTTCTTTTTGCTGCTGAATAATATTCTATTATATATATATACACCACATTTTCTTTATCCATTCATCGGTTGATGAAAATGAGATTATTTCTACCCTTGGCTATTGTGAATATTAATGTTATGAAGATCCATGAACAAGTTTTTGTTTGAAAACCTGTGTTTCATTATTTTGGGTATATACCCTGGAATGGAACTTTTGGGTCACATGGTAACTGTATTTATTGACTGTATTTGAGCAACTACCAAACTGTTTTCTTAAGCACTGAACACTTTTACTTTCTCACCAGCAGCATAGGAGGGTTACAATTTCTTCAGATCCTCACCAATCTTGTTATTATCTTTTTGATTGTGGTAGCTCTAATAGTTAGGAAGTGATTTCTTGCAGTTTTCATTTGCATTTCTCTGATGACTAATGATATTGAACATTTTTCCTGTGCCTATTGGTCACTTATATATCTTTACTTTTGTGATGCATGTCTTTGTAGCAGAAAAGTTTTTAAATTTTGATGAAGTTCAGTTTATCTGTTTTTTATTTTGTCGCTTGTATTTTGGTGTCAGATCTAAGAAACTACTCCTAATCCAGGGTCACAAAGATTTATTCCTGTGTTTATTTCTAAGTTTTATAGCTTTCTGGTTTTTCTAGTTTTCTAGTTATAAACCTAGTTCTTCTGGTTTATAGTTTTAGGTCTTGCCTCCCTGGTAAAAAATAATTTACCATAAATGTGAGGGTTTATTTCTAGACTCTCAATTCTGTTCCACTGACCTATGTTTCTATCCTTATAACTGAACCACACTGTCTTGACAACTGTAGCTTTATAGTAAGTTTTGAAATAGGGAGGTAAGTAAGAGTCCTCCAATGTTGTTCTCGTTTCAAGATTGTTTTGGCTATTATGCGTCCCTTGAGTTTCCATACACATTTTAGGATCAGTTAGTGAATTTCTGCAAAGAAGTCAGCTGAGATTTTCGTAAGAATTGTGTTGAATCTGTAGATCATTTGGGGATGTGGGCAGTATTTTTATCTTACTAATATTAAGTTTTCCGATTGATTGAACATGTGATGTTGTTCAATTTATTTATGTCTTCTTTAGTTTCAACAATATTTTTTAGATTTTTGGTCTGTAAGTGTTGTACTTCTTTTGTTAAATTTGTTACTGAGCTTTTTATTCTTTTTGATACTTAAAGGAACTGTTTAACTACATTTTCAGATTGTTCATTGCAAGTACATAAAAATTACAATTGATTTTTGCATAGCGATTTTGTATCCTGCAACCTTACTGAGCTGAGCTTGTTCATTAGTTCTGATAGCTTTTTAGTGGATTCCTTAGGATTTTCTATATACAAGGTCATGTAATCTTCAAATAGAGATAGTTTTACTTCTTCTTTTCCAGTCTCGATGTCTTACATTTAATTTTCTTTCACATTAGTATATTTTGGGGAGATGAAGAACTTCTGAGTGATTTAGAACTTGCCTGTCTCACCCCAGACTTGCGAGACTCAGTTACGATACGTGTTTTCATATCCCCTTCTCCAGCAAACCCGATCTCAAATGCCTTTCTGCAGACTGCGCTGCATCCTTCGTTCTGGCTCTTTACCCTCCAATCCAATCTTATGTGTCTGTTTATCTGTTGTTATTGGTCTTGTAATTGTTCTCATTTTCATTATTCTGACTCTTAGAAAACATGATCGTGATATTCACAGTGTTAACAATTCTACCAGAACTATCTTGAAACAAAGCACAACAGTTAGTTTAAAGGTAAAATCAAAGGCAGACTATTAAAACTCCAAATTACAGTGCAGTTGAGTCGAATACTTAAGTTGCATCTCTGGGAGGAATCACAAAATGGATAATCTATTCCTGTGAACTGCAAATTGTGGAAACAGTGACAGCAGCTATGGAAGGTGAATCATCTGTGCATATATAGTGGGCATTAAAAATAGTTTTGCTTTCAGCTTCTATTTTGGAGGCCACTATATGGGTTTCGTATCCC
>NW_011888977.1:1336727-1344574 GCF_000151845.1 Pteropus vampyrus | reverse complement strand
GGGCCGGGTGGGCGAAGGCCACAGTGTCTTCACGTGGTCCCGGTGACACATCGGCATCTGTTCCAGGATGACTCTAGACACCTTCTGAGGGGACTCTTGAAAATCCCTTCATTGCTGAGCAAAAATAAAACAAACGTAGGACAATACGTGCAATGGGCTATGTTTATTATGCTTAAAAAAACAAATTTGAATGGTGTATTTTCTATGGGTACACATATAGGTATGTCAAAAATTTTTTTTTAGGGTCAGAAGGGTAGATATTAAATTCATTTCAGTGGTTACCTCTGGAAAGGTGGGACGGAGACTGGAATGAGGTGTCAAGAGTCCTGGGCCTTTCTATCTGCTAGGCTAAATTTAAAAATTTAATTAAAAAGTAATTTACATGTCATAAAATTTATCGTTTTTAGTGTATGGTTTTTAGTTTTGACAAACACATTAAGTCATGTAACCACCACTACAATCATGATAAAGAATAGTTTCATCACCCCAAAAATATCCCTTGTAGTTAACCCCTCCACAAATGCCAGCCTCTGGAAACCACTGATTTACTATTTCCCTAAGGTTTTGCCTGTCTGTGTCATATAAATAGAATCATACAGTAGCGAGCCTTGCGAGTCTGGTTTCTTTCATCCACACTAAGATTCATCCATGTTGTTTTATAGTTCAGTGGTTTGTTTCTTGTTTTCTGCTGAGTAGCATTCTATTATTTGAGTGTACCAGGGTTTGTCTGTCTTCTTGAAAGAGAGTTGGGTTATTCCTAGTTTTTTTAATTTTTTTATTTTTTATGAATAAGATTGCTATCAACACTCAAATCCAGATTTGTGTGAACATAGTTTCATTTCTCTAGGGTAAATACCTGACTGGGATTGCTGGATAATAAGGGAAGTGTATGTTGACCTTTATAACAATCCGTACGCTGGTTTCTACAATGCCCATACTGTTTTGCATTCCCACCAGCAATGTGTGAGAATTCAAGTTGCTCTGTTACTTCACTACCTCTTGGTACCACCGATGTTTTTATTTTAGCCATTGTATTAAGTGTATAGTCATTTCTATGCGTGGTTAAAAAAGAAACGTTTTTATATGGAATTGATTTCGTACTTACAGAAGAGTTGGGAAAATTGTACTGGGAGTTCTCGCGTACTCTTCACTCAGCACCCCTAATGTTAACATATCGTATAACCATGATATGTTTATCACAAGAACAAAATTAACACTGGTGCTATACTGTTAACTAAAATACAGGCTTCGTTCAGATTTTCCCAGTTTTTCACTAAGTCCATTTTTGGTTCCAGGATCCAGTCCGGGACCCCACAATGCATGTAGTCCTCATGTCTCCTTAGTCTCCTCCGATAGGTGACAGTTCCTTGATCGTCATGACTTTGTCTTTTACGACTGACACTTTTGAAGACTACTGTTCGGGCATTTTGCAGAATGTCTTTCAGTTTAGATTTGTCTGATGTTTTCCTCATAGACTGAAATTACGTATTTTGGGGAGTATACCAGACAGGTGTTTCTGCCAGCTCATCTGTGTATTCTTTGTCACAGCCCTCGAATCACCTTCTTCCCCAAGGATCCTGGTTAGAGAACAGTATTTAGAAATCAATGGGTGTTGGATGTGCTCATTCCTACTGGGGTGTCACTGCTTCAGGGCCCTCTCAGCAAACAGAGCTGGGGGATTTTATGTACGTATTCTAAACATGCATACACACACATCTATATTTCTGTCCGTCTTTGTACTGACTTTAACAAATGATGGCATAATGATATTTCATACTCCAATGCAGCACCCCAGCATTCATTCTAGCATTCCCCACTTGCTTTTTGTGTAACTTCTTTCTCTGTCTCTCATTATTTACAGTACATTTACTTATTTGTTCAACTCTATTAAACACATAAAATAGCCTTTATCTGTTTGAGAAACAAATTTCCCAACTAGAGTTTCTGAACAGCTCTTTTTTTCTTTAGTCTTTAGTATCTAGTCAATATGCTGTTTTAGCTCCTTTCTTTCTCATCAGTTTTAATGCGATTAAGCCAACCATCTGTAAGCAGATTCATTTGTCACAGTGCACATTCCATCTTGGATTCACCTGACATTCTGGGTGATTTCTAAAAATTTGCGTGCAGTAAAATTCCCTCTTTGTGGTGTACAGATCTATAAATTTTTGACAAATTACATGGACTGATTTTGAAATATCATACTAGCCTTGTATTCTTGGGATAAACTCCATTTAGTTGTGATATATTAGCCTTTTAATATATTGCTCGATTAAATCTGCTAATACATTGTTGAGGAATTTTGCATCTATGTTCATGTGGCCTAATGGTCTGCAGTTTTCTTTTCTTATAAAGGAGTTTTGGTGTCAGGATAAATGTGGCCTTATATAATGAATTGGGAAGTTGCCCTCCTGTGTGATTTTCTTAAAAAGGTTGTGTAGAATTGATATGATTTCTTCTTTAATTGTTTAGTAGAATTCACCAGCGAAACCACATGGGCACGAAACTTCCTTTGTTGGAAGGTTTTCATTATAATTTCAATTTCTTTGATAGATATAGCACTATTCACTTTATCTACTTCTTCTTGACTGAGCTGTGGTAGCTTCTTATGAAGTTAAACATATATTTACCATACGATCAGCAATCCCACCCCTGGCATTTACCAACTGAATTGAAAACTTATGTTCACAGCAAAACCTTGTAATTCAGAAGTTCATGGCAAGTTGTAGGATATATATACTACAGGAATATCTGTGAATTGCTTCTACTTGATGTCAATCCCAGGACTTGAAGACCAGAGAACCCTAGCCCTGGACCACAGCTGGACACCTGACTCAGGATGGCCTATGAAAAAGAGCACCTGGCCAGCCTAGGCCAACAACAGCCCTTTTATAGAATTTGGAACTTGGGTGGCTGGCCTATAATGTGCAGACCTAGGTGCTGTGGGTGATGGTGGTGGTGGTGGGGTGCATTGTTTTCTGCCATGCGGTTGCAAGAAACAGAAGAAGCTGGGGAAGAGAACAGATCAGGCACAGGGAGTGGGGCTGGGATGAGAGACCCAAACCATACAGTTTGCTTCCAAGTTTCTCTGTTTGTTCTTGTCCTGAGCTCTGGGACACACCCCAGGCCAGAGTGCCTTAGGAAAAATTGAGTCAGGTTTCTGTTACTTGCAGCAGAAAGCATTCTAATGTCTTTCCTTGGATAATTTATGTTTTCTTCTAGAAAGGAGAGTTTTTCCATATCACCTGTCGCTTTCTCTCAACTGACTTCCTCCTCCTTAGTCTAAGTGGTGGGCCACTGTGGCTGAGCCACACCATACTGCTCCCACTTTTATATTTCATAAAATGAGGGAAATCCACTCTGACTTACTGCACACAGGATCTTGCATGGAGAGGGTACTCAGAGGACAGCCAGGACAAGATGTTGTAAGGAGGAACACCGAGACTGAATTTGAGACTAAGGTGTATCAAAGAGTGACAATGGGGATAATGATTTGAGATTTTTATCTCCCAAGGAGCAGAAAACAAACTTGTTGCCTTGAAGGTGTTACAGTGTTTCTGAGAGCTGTTATTATTATCGTTTTTGTCATCGTCACTATTGTTATAACTAGACTTGACGGAGCGCAGTAGTTTTGGGTATGCCTATGTTCTCCCTGCCTCCCAAACTCGACTCCTTCATGGCTACCCGTGGCCACACTTTAGATCGAATCAAATTAGACTTTGGCTCTTGCTGACAAAGTTAAGGAAAACTAGAGTTATTTTCTCCTCTTTATTAGAAATTTAAAAAAATAGACAAAATAAAAAGAACATTATCTCTTGGTTTTCTAAGTGGCACAGAATGTTATTTACATAAATAGTTGCGTGAACTTTTGGGATGCTCATTCTCTGGGGATGGGGGTGAACATTACATTCTTATTTTTCGCATAATTTCCTTTGCTGACAATAGAGGGATTCAAGTGCAAGAAAGCCTGCCCCAAGGATCTTGGTGACCTCCTGTCTGCACACAGCTCACGAGGTACCAGAAGTGATGTTAAGTGTTACTTGGCCTCAGCATCCTGAGAGAATGTAAGTTTGTATTTCTAATGCTAGATAATTTGCTTATTTTCTTTGTTATCCGAGATTTAGGGATGGGAAGGAAACCTATGAGCTTTTGGCGCTGATTATTTCAGCTATCGTGATGCTAATGATTCACATATTGACAAAAAATATCCTGGAAACCTGCTAAAGGAGTAATTTCAAAGCGTGTTCATTCTGTTGACAAATGTGCCCTTCTGAGAGGCTTACAGAGGCACAATTTTATTTGGCTTTGTTCCTCGTATGCATACCTCTTTATTTTTTAATCCTTTTTTTTTTTCCTTGAAAAAAATTGCAAAACGTGGGGATCAGCAATTCACAAAGGAAGAAAGGCAAATGGCCAATAAACATGAGAAGATGTTCAATCGAGTAAATGCATTGAAGCGGTGAGGTTTTTCCCCTCTAGCCGCATAAGAAACTATAATAAAGGCTGATGATAAGCCCGAGTTGCTGAGAAAACGAGCCTTTTTTATGCCCCATCTTCTAGGCACAATCTGGCAATGTGCTTCAGTGTTTAAACGGCTCCCTGTGGCTCAGAAACCAGACCCCTGGGCACTCATCTTAAAGACCTGACTGCATCTCTTCGTGAGGATGAAGACGGAGGTCGTTTACTGAAGATTGCTCAGGAGAGAGACTGGAAACAACCTAATGTTCACCAGCAGGTGTGTGTTAGGCAAATGACATGTACGGCTTTCCCTGGAGTGTGGGGCAGGCACTCAGAATGAGGAAGCAGAACTTCCTATGCGCACGTGGAGACACGGTGTCGATGAGCTGCCAAATAAAAAAGTCACAAAACTTGCTTACTGTGATTCCATTTCTGGGTAAAGTCTGTATGTGGGTTTACAAAAGTAGTCTGGCCAGTCACAAAAGGACAAATACTGCGTAATTCCACTTACGTGAGGTACTAGAAGAGTCACATTCGTAGAGACAGAAAACAGAATGGTGGTTGCCAGGGGCTGGGGGAGGGGAATGGGGCGTCACTGTTTCATGGAGACGGAGTTTCAGTTTGGGAAAAGGAAAAAAGTTCTGGAGACGGGTGATGTGATGGTTGTACAACAGCGCGAATGTACCTAATGCCACTGAATTGTACACCTAGATGGTTCAAATGGTGAATGTTATGTTGTGCATATTTTACCACAGTAAAATTTTTTTACAAAAGCAGTCAGAAGGATATTTGCCAAAATAAAAGTGTTATTCTCTGTGTGGTTGGTCATGGTTTTCTTTAAAACAATAATACGTTACTTTTATATTCTGCGAGCCCATCCTGGCCAGCCAGTGAGCTGTGGATTCAGTGAATACCTCTATTTCCACTTAAAATTTTAAAATGTTATTATGTAGACCTGGAACCTGCCCCCATGCCCTCTCTCAGGTGTTTCTGTTTGCCAAATTTTCCCTTAGAAGCAAATGTGTAATTCTTACCCTTCCCCACAAGAATGGTTGAGAAGACAGACTCTGGGTGTGGGTCCTGCCACATGTGGGGACAGCATCAGTCTCCACCCCTGCAGCCCGCCCTTCCCCACAGTGGACACTACCGCCTGTTCTAACCACCAGGAACTTTGTCACAGAGGGAGAGGACAAAGGAACTCACAGTAGCAAAACCGAGCATCAGCTTGGCACTGGTGGTGACTGGCCAGTCTTGGTCAAGTCCCTGTCTATGTTTGCTGGGAGCAAGGTAGAGAGTATTGATTAATACACTTCTCTGGACTTCTAACAATGGCAAGGGGCAGAGCATCCTCAGAAGGAAACTGAGGCATGGGGCCGGGGAGGGAGAACATCTAAGCCCTGCTCCTGTCTGCTCGGCAGCTGTCTCCTAGAGTTTGGGACCTTTGCACAAGCCGTTCTCTCTGTCTCCAAACCTTTGTCCAATTAGCTACTTGTTATTTACTTCTCAGCTTGAAGGCCACCTGGGCAGCTTTTGGTCACCCTGGCACATCCCTCTGCCAGGACACCTGAGACCCCCCTCCATCCCGATCCCAGCAGTGCACTTACCTTCACCTCGGCGTGTTATGCTCACTTACTTACCTGCATCTTTAGAGTCACCTCTCTGTTAGTTCCTGAAGGAGTCAGATACCGCTGCCATAACAAAATACCACAGACTGGGGGCCTGAACACTGGGAACGTATTCGCTCATGGTTCTGGAGGCTGGAAGTCCAAGGTCAATGTGTCAGCAGGTTTGGTTTCTCCTGAGGCCTCTCTCCTTGTCTTGCAGATGACTGCCTTCTTGCTACATCTCCATGTGGCCCTTTTCTCTATGTGCTCACACATCTTTGTCCAATTTCCTCTTCCTATAAGAACCCCAGTCAGATTGGATTAGGGCCCATCTTAATGGCCTCAGTCTAACCTAATTACCTCTTTAAAGACCCTGTTTCCAAATACAGTCACATTCTCAGGTACCGGGGTTTTAGGGCTTCAACATGTAAATTTTAGAAGAGCATAGTTCATCCCATAACAGTCCCCAAGCAGAGTCCTGGTCCTCTTCTTGATCGCTGTATTACTAAGCCTCAGACATCGCCTGATGCCTAATAAATGTTCAAATATATTTGGAGAGAGAGAGAGAGGGAGAGGAGAGGAGAGGAGAGGAGGAGAAAGGAAGGGGAGAGAAAGAAAGGAAGGAAGGAAGGAAGGAAAAATGAATGTGTGGGCACCGTAGAGCGAGGATCCGTTAGGTGTGCCCAGCTTGTGGTCGGTGCTGTCCCCCATAGCCTCTGAGGCTGAGTGAGGATGAAAACAAACCTGTAATTACAAGAGGATCAGGGCCATGCATCATCATAGGCAAGAGCTCAGGGTCCGTTGCTAGCTCTGGGGTAAGAGAATTGGATAGATGTTTATGAATGCACTTGGACATGATATTAGTTATCTACTGCTACATGACAAAGTTCTGTGAAGCTTAGTGGCTTACAAACTGACATGTATTCTCTCATGGTTTCTGTGGGTCAGGACTCTGCTCAGCTGGGAGCCTCAGGAGGTTGCAGTCATGGGGCTGCAGGCTCAACTAAAGTCTCCCCCGAGGCATGACCCTCTTTCATGCTCATGCAGTGACCGTAGGTGGGATTCAGTTCTTGATAGTGGTGGCTGGAGGCCTCCCTCAGTCCTTGCCCTGGGGGCCTGTCCATGGGATAGCTCACATCATGTTTTCCCTTGGGGTGAACAAGTGCGCGGGAGAGCAGCCCAAGGTGGAGGCCGTGATTTTTTTGTAAACTAATCTTGGAAGTGACATTCATTGCTTTTACCACTCAGAAGAAAGTCACTAGGTACAGCCCACACTCAAGGAGAGGAGTATACAAGAGCATGACTGCCAGGAGTCTGGGGTCATTGCGGACCATTGAAGATCTCAAATACCCCCATGCCAAGCTAAGGGGAAAACCCCAGTTGTATGTCTCTCATGACTCAGAAACCATCACATGTGTCAGTATTACTGGCGATAGCAAAATACTGGAACAGTCTGAATGTCCCTCAGTATGGAATGCATAGATAAGTAGTGGCATTCTATATCCAATGGAATAATAATACCAAAAAAGTTAACAGGAATTGTGTTAGTTTGTGTCCTTTGAGAAGCAGACACTTAGATGAGATTAGATCTGTGAGATGTTTACTGGAAGAAATGCCTAAACAACAAAGGGAGGGAGCCCAAGAAGTGGGGGCCTGCCCGCAGGTCTGATGCAGACATGACCCTGTGAGGGAGGGGCGGGTAGGGAGAGGTTCGCACTGCAGCACAAGAAAGGCTCGGCCAGGCCGTCGGGCATCCCTGAGTCAGAGTTGCTCCTTAGAGGAGTCCCA
>NW_011888977.1:1334071-1335902 GCF_000151845.1 Pteropus vampyrus | reverse complement strand
GCTTTTAGCTCTTACCGTGACCGAGTGATGCAGGTGCTGCTGTGCTTTTTTACAGATGAGGAAGCCAAAGCTCATAAAGCTTAAGAAAACTGCTCACTGGGGAGTGAGTGGGGGACCCCAGAGCCTCTGTGCTTCCCTGTGCCAGTTTTCCTGCTTGTGGGACGCTTGGGGGTGACTTCCAGTGTCACCGGGATGATCCAGATCAAGGATGTCACATCTTGCAGGAAATACCTCTGAACCTGAACCGCATCGCAAGGACATTGTTCTCTTTAGTTCCCCTCCAGGGTTTCTCATTGAGGAGGAAGTCTCTGTTTTGGTGCTAGTGTGCTCTAGACTACTTTTCAAAGTCTCCTGGTACAGAATTGGGGTGGGGAGAGCGGGGAGGGCGAGAGAGAGAGGGAAACAGGAATGCGTTTTGTAAATCCAGTTCTCTAGCCATAAATAGTGGCGGTTACCTACTGATGGCTAGAGAACTGGATTTACATTCAAGGTAATGATACAAAACTTCCTTTTGAAGTAAGAAAAACTTAAAAATTAGTTGATCTGAGTATCATCATTATGTCCATAATAAAGACTTGGTGTCCACCATGGTGGAAGAGGGGCCCTTTGCACCCTGGTGAGTGGGTAGCGGCTCACTGCCCACTCTGTGTCCCCCAGGGAGTCCTAGGAGCTCTGACAGGGACAGGCGGCCTCACTAGAGGCCACCTCTGCAAGCTGCTTTCATCTCCCACACGTGCTCCTTGGGATGTGAGGGCTTGTCTCCAAAGCTTTTCTAATCCATGCCTCCAGCCTCGGGTTTCCCAGTTCTGCACGTGTGCCTCTGGATTCAGGCCATCTCAACCTGTCTGTCGCCTTTATTCCTGTGGCAGCGACAAGGTTAAGGAACAAATCTTATCCGATGACCCACCTCGGGCCTCTGACTGGCTTTGCTCCATTAATAATTTAGTGAGGTGAGCTGAATTGGATTGACTCTCTCAAATCAATACACAAATGATTATTGTTTCAGGGCATTTCTGAGGCCTTCAGGAAGGCCAAGGGGAGCTTTTGGATTGAAAATTGGAGCTGCACTCATCACTCAAAATTACTGTGGAGAGGGTTACATAAACCAAGGGGTGACCTGATGCTAATATTTATATTGCTATAAAGCCTTTTTTTTTTTTTTAAATGGTGCTTTTACAACATACTTACTATCACTGTTCCAGGCCTATAATTTTAAAATTCCTGCTCCATATTGAAGGTGAAATGATTTTACTGCCGTTGGTGTATTAAAGCTGTAGGAATCAGCAATGGCTTGGAGAGTGTCTATGAGTAGATGTGCTTGGCCACACTGAGCTCATCACCACAGATGTGCCTGCGGAGGTGGCAGGGCAGGATCACCGGGCGGTGGCAGTGGGTGGGGGTCCTTGGCCTGGGCTTCTCAGGGGGAAGCAGGATCTGGGCTCTGGGCCTTGCCTCGCCCCCACCCCTTACCTCCCTCTACTCCCTCCTCCAAACCCCAGCAGACCAAGGCTCTAGGAGGGCAGGGACACTAAGAAGCCACACTAAAGCCAAAGCAGCAGCCCAGACTGGTGGCTCGCCCCACAGAGCTCAGATGGAAATGCGACAATCCCGAATTTTGCCAGTTTATTTTTGTGGTGGTAAAATACATATAACACAAGATTTACCATTTTAACCATTTTTTTAAGTGTGTAGTTCAGTGGCATTAAGTACATTCACATTGCTGTGCAGCCATCACCACTATCCAGCTCCAGAACTCCTTCATTTTCCCAGACTGAAACTCTGTACCTACTAATCTATAATCTATAATCTAAACTCTGTACCTACTAATCTA
>NW_011888977.1:1322218-1333389 GCF_000151845.1 Pteropus vampyrus | reverse complement strand
CCTTCCTTCCTTCCTTCCTTCCTTCTTTCCTTCCATCCTTCTAAATAGCCATCCTAATGGATGTAAAGTGGCATCTCATTGTAGTTTCGATATTTCTAATATTTTTAATTCAAATAAACCTTAACTCCCTTTCTCTAAAGCTCTTTTATCTCTTCTTACCTCCTTTCCTGTCCTCCCACCATTCTATTTCAAAGTTGTACAACATGAATCGCTATTCAGAAATCCCATAGTCACACATTTTCATGTTAGTTTATACCTACATGGCTGAGATTTTATAGCATTGCTTGAGAAACATGAATTTTATGTATATGAGAGCAAAATAGCCTTTTAGAAGATTCTGTCCTGTGAGACTTCTCTGCTGGGATCCCAGAAGGAATCTTATAAAGCATCCAAGGGCAGCTTCTGCCCCAGGAGAAACTAGCTCACCAATGCAGACGGAGCTCTCTCTTACCACTGGCTTGAGTGAGTAGCTGGCCTCGTGTGCTTGGAATGTTTCTCTCCAAGGGGGCCCTGGAACCTGGGGGTCAGTCAGTACAGCCACATGCTGGAGGGGCTGCTCACAGGGCTGAGGACAGCTCTCCAAATGCGCTCTGGCTCTGGCTCTTGGTTATTCTCCTGGCAGAGCACAGAAAAGGTAGAAATTAGCTCTGGGAAGAGTGGAAATGTTTTGAGGCCAGGAGGACTTGGGTGGAGAGACTTGAAGACCGTGGTAGGCAGGGCTCGTCCCACAGGATCATGAAGCTCGGGTCAAAAACGCTGAAGTCTGTTCTGGAGCTTTCAGCAGGGGGCATGAACGACTTTGCATGTTAAAAATGTGAGCCGTTCATTGGGAGGGGACCATATAGGAGGCTTCTGCGGAGTTTTGAAAGAGGAGATGGTGGCTGGGACCAGGGAGGTAACTATGGTGATGGAGAGAAGTGGGCAGATTTGAGATACGTGTGGGGACTAGCTATCTGGAAGACATAGTGATGGATGGTGTGGAGGGTTGGAGTGAGGGTATTGACTCAGTAAGTGGTGTGGCCGTGGACTGAGCTGGGTACAATGGGGAAGGTGCAGACTATGGAGTAAGAGGTGTTTGGACTAGAGTACAGTTGGGACGATGAAGGGTTTGCCCAACTGGAAGGCACCCATGCTAAATCTGGGCCAGGTAGTTGTAGGACCTTGTTTCAGTTTTACTTGCCAAAGCCACTTTTGGCCTTTTGTCCTCAAATAAATTCTAACTATTTGAAATCAAGAAAGATAACTACCATCCAACTCAGCATTCTCTATGTAGTGTCCAGCAACTGGTTGGATAAGAATGGGCTTAAGTTTGCATCTGCATACAGGTGAATGTTGGAGGCGGACAGGAGATTCTCCAGTGGCAGTGGCTTCCTCCAGGTCCTATGGTGGCCTCAGGGTATGCGTCCAGTGAGTGGGCAATGTCAGTGACCCTGTTGTTCTGAATAGATTTATGTAGGACGCCTCTGTGCCCCTTCCCTTTCCCCTCCGCTTGCCCTCTTCACTCCTGGAAGAGATTGCAGAAGGCCTCGTGGTCCACAGTTCTCATCTCATGAGACACACACAAGTGACAGCATCTTAGCTTCTTCCTAATTAGGAAGGCCAGCTTCCCACCACGAGGACTCTGAACCCCCTGCCTGGGTCCCTCCGCCCTGCTGCTCCCTCATCTTCCCCAAATGGTCTACACATTCTCAGGGTCTACGACTCACATCACCCTCTTTCCAGTACTAAATTCTCCACAAGTTGGAAGATTATGGATTGTATGGGATCGAAACCTCCTGGATACAGCTCAAGTTGATGCAGGATGTTTGTTAAAAAGTTGCAGAGGCGGAAGAGCCAAATGACCGCAGCCAGGGTGTTGAGTCCTGCGGCAGAGACCAGGTTGCCAGGAAACGTGCCAGAAGTGGTGAGATTGAGGGAGAGGACAGGGCCAGGCCTATACTAGGGACCCCCACAGAAATCCCTGCCTGGGCGGTAGCCTCTAGAGGGCACTAGACCACCGTGGGACTAAACCGGAAATGGGGTGTGAGATAGTCAGTTCCGTATGGGCAGGGTCTAAGTTTGTGACCAAAAACAAGCCAGGCAGGAGGACCCACAGACCTAAGCATGCAAGACGAATCATATTTTTAAAAAACCAAAATAAATGCAAAAAATTCATGATGAACAAATTATCGAGTTTATAGAAAGATAAGTGGTTGTTTTATGACCCTGCACTGTTGTGCGATGGGAAGTTGTTTCCAAAGAGCTGGAAGTTCCCAGGTAGCTCGGCTGTCCCCTGCCTTGTGGCTTTGTGAGGGCTGACAATTGGGTATGCTCAGATTGGGCAACTTGTAGCTTTGTACGTAGTCATGTTTTGTGATTGTTGAGCTTTTATTAACCTTTTCCACTTGGTTCGAAATACAGAAAAATATTTTGATAAATGTATATGGGGGCTCACAGGCTCTTGATAGGACTCCTCATGCATCAGTCCCAACCTTGGATTCCTTATGTAACTTGCATAACGTACATCGAAGTGGAAAGCATAGACTGAAGTGGAAACAATGCAGACCCTCCCTGCCAGTGCCCCTATTTTGCTCAAACATTTTGCCATGTACAAATGCCTACGTATTGCATGGGCAGTCAGTAGTGAGAAAATTCTAAACTAAATCATGGCAGGCTAGTGCTATTTACTATAAATGAGTCATTTATCATGTTAATTCTTAAATCCTTTAATATATCTCCCAAGAAGAAGTCTGCTTTGGAAAAACGACCAAAGGAATTAGGAGAGAACAAGAAAAAAATAGAAAAACTAAAAGCTGTTTTATCCAAATTTTTAGAATTAAAATCCAGTTGGCCTGCATAGTGAAGTGAATTAGTGAGTTACTCTGTCTACAACTTTTAATAACATAACACCAGTTCCTCTCTACTTTCTCTCTTAAAAGCTTATCAAAGGTGGGAGTTGTAGAGGGGTCCTGAGCCTCTACTGGGGGCTGGGCAGACCATACCAAGCCTCCACACCAAGGAACCTTTGGGACCTCTGATTTCACATCGGTTTCAAGGAAGGAAGGCTGACCCTGCTTGAGTCTAAATGGCTTCCTCAGTCCTTTCTGGTGTGTCTCCAGTGTCTGCCTCTTCTGGGCCCAGCCCCTTTGTTGACTGCTCTGCCAGGTGGCAGGCCCCAAGCCAGAAAAGCAGGCCTCCTCTCCATTTCCCAGCGCCTGTCGGGATGACTGGTTGGGCTCAGGGGTCCCTGGGAGGGGTGCATTTCCGGAGGCCTATTAGAGTGGCACCAATATCCCCTCACAGGTGTTTCTCCGCACAGAGAGATTCATCTCAGGGATGTGATATGAATCCTTGGGCTGTGGCAATCGAGGGAGTGAGGTCCGAGGGGCAGGAACCTCACGCAGAAAACAGGCTTTAGCCGCCACGCGCTGTCCTGCCCTCAGGCTTCCTAAGCAGCCCTGAGTAGCCCCCTTTCTCTGCCAATTTCTACCAGTCCTCCCTCCCCTGCGCTGCCCAGCACAGCAGGGCTCCGGGGAGGGACCAGCTCCGAGGCCCTGCAGGAGGCCAGGAGACCGCTGACTGGGGCCCTGAGCAAAGGCCAGCTTTGAACGCCAGGCTCAAAGACCAGAGGGCACCGACCGACTGGACCAAGCCGCCAGCGCGGAGCTGTCCAGCACCCAAGGCGGGGCGCGCGCCCCCGGCCCGCCCCAGCCGCCTCCTCCCGCCCTGCCAGCGCCACTGCGGCTCCGCGGGCGCGTCACGTGGCAGGCGCGGCGCGGCCTCCAGGCTCGGGGCGGGCTCGGGGCGGGCTCGGGGCCGGGCGGGCGGATCCACAGACCCACGGACACGCCACCGGCGGCACCGGCCGGGCGGGCTGGGCGCAGCGCGGGGCGGCCCGGGGGCGCTGTGCCCGGGTGGGCGGCGCGGCACGGCGTGGGACATGGGCTCGCCGGGGGCCCTGGGGCAGTGGCCGGTCGCGGCGGGGCGCCCGGGGCGCTGGGACAGCGGCGGGCAGGGGTCCTCCCTGGCGGCCGCCGCCGAGCCCCTGCGGGACCCGTGACGCCGCGGCCGATGTGGCCCCGCGTGCTACGGGCCCGCACCGCCGCCTCACAAAGACGCCACCCGAGCCGCCGCGGGAGCCGGAGCCCGAGCTGGAGCGGGAGCCGGGGGGCAAGAGGCGGCGCCCGAATGCGGGCCGGCCCCGGCATGGAGCAACGGGCGGCCGCGGGGCCGGAAGGGGCGCCGGGCGCCCGGGCGCAACTGGCCGTCATCTGCCTGGGTGAGTGGGCCGGGCGAGCCCGGCGGATTGCGGGGCCCTGGCGGCGCATCCCCGCGCCGCGCCCGGGCCGGACCCGCCCGCCCCGCCTCTGGTTTGCGGCCCGGGCTTCCGGATCCGGCACCGCGAGAGCTCTGGCCTGATGTGGTCTTAGGCCTGGGTGGGCGACTCCGGCCGCAAAGTCCCCGCTCCCGCCCCTGGGAACAGCGGCTGCGAGCGCGCGTGAGCCGTGCGCGGGGCGGCGCGTGTGTGCAGGCGGCTGGGTGCGTAGGCAGCGGCTTTTCTCCTCGCCAGGGCCGCTCGCGCTTGGCCTGGTGGCGATTGGCGATGGGGACCTCCAGAGCTGCGGACAAAGGCGGGGCCGGCTGCCCCCTGAACAAGTTGTTTCCTGCCGGAATTGGGGTGGGGGCGGGTGCTGGATGGAGACGGGACTTAGGATTCCGGGCAGGACACAACTTGGAGAATACTCCTTTCTCTCCTTTGTGTCTTCTCAGACCCTGGAGCTGGCCTGTTTAGCCCAGGGTGGTGTGTTCGGGGAGGACCGAGGGGCCTGTCCAGGCCTGGCACCTGGGTGGGAAGGGCTCTTGTCCGACCCAGGAGTCTTTCTGTCCACCCTTCCAGGGCTCCGTGTGAGGGAGAGAAGGAAGGAGTTAAATCCTAAAAGCACATGGCTCCTTTATTTACCATGATAAATGAGGGAGACCATTATCTGAGTCTGAGGTCATTAGGGGCCACCCTGTGGTGTCACCTAGGAAGGCACTGTAACCCTTTAGGTTTGCCGAAGCCACTGAAATTACAAAATAAAAAAGAAACTTGAAGATTTTAAGCTGCGTCTGGGGTGGAAGGCTCCTGCCTCCCTTTCGTGAGCTGGTGTCAATAAGGGCTGTGACCCCCAGAGTGCTCATTCCTCGGTCTGTTGGTGGTCACGGGCTCTGGACTCAGCTGCTGGGTGGGCTTCCCAGGTGAGTAGGACAGAGGGACAAGCCCTTTGGCCCTTCTTGCTCAGACGTGGCTGGGAGCCTGGGTATTCTGAGCAGGGACAGCTGCCCCTACTTCCTCACCAGCTGGGGGCTAACCCCCACAGAGATGCCCTCTGCCTTCCTTGGTACACTTGATGTTGGGGGGAGGGGCCACCCTGATCCCCCATCCCCATGTTGGGTTTGTCTGTATCCTCCTCCTGGTCCCGCTGCTGGAAAGCAGTACAAGTGAAAGCAAAGGGCAAACCCCAGGAGATGGGTACTCGAGGGGAGGGATGGCAGGAGAGTTCTTGGCCTCCGTTCTCAAGGTCAGCATAGCACAGTGAAGACAGCCCTGAACTCTGCTAACTCTGCATCCTTGTAAAATGGGGTAATCAGAACTGTCTCCCTCCCTTCCTGGCTGCCAGTGGATAAGGTGTCTGGCAAAGCCCCTTAAAGGGAGGCAGCCCTTCACGGTGGCAGGAACCCCCTTGAAGGCAAGGCCTTTGCCTGTGCTGAGCCAGTGCCTCTCTGTGACAGTGGTCCAGGACCAAGGTTCCCAAGCCCAACAGGAGACAGAAACACACCCCCTCCCAAGTGAATAAGAATTCCCGGGTGTGGGGAGCAGCAGGAGCGGTCTGGTGCAGCCAGGCTTACACACTGCTCTCTTCCACTGTGGGTGTACAGGTGGGTTCTGGGACCCTCTGAGGTCCCAGCGGGCCCAGGCTGGAAGCAGGAGTTTCCGTGGCAGCACTCTGGGCTTTGTCCTGTGAGAGGAAGAGAACCAGCCTTGAGTTCAGACTGTGTTGTCTTGTGCCCCCACAAGGGCTGCTGCTGGCCCCAGGCAGGTGCCCGGGGTCACAAGAGCTACTGCCCTCCACTGGACATTCTTTGTGTTTCCCACAGTGAACATCGTTCTCAGCGGCCGGCTCAGCAGTGCAGTTCCTGCTTTAGGTGAGTGAGATGCTTCTCTCCTTCCTCTGCTCTTCCCTGTCTTCTGGTTTAGTGACGTCTGAGGACAGGCCTCGGGGTCCTGGCTCTACCCCTGAGGTCAGTCCTTGTCTGTCCCATAGGAGCTGTTTGGCCTTGGGCAAGCTTAAACCTCTGAGTCTCAGTTTCCTCTCCATAAGAGGGGTGCAATAACAGGACCTACTTTATTTATTAGGGTTGAATGCGTAAATGAGGCAAGGCACTGAGCACATGGTGGCTTAATACCACTAGCAAACTGTCGCAGGCCTGGTACAATGACAGATTGTACTTCCTATAGGCCGTAGGGTTCCCCAAGGGCCGCAAGATGCCATGAGATGTTCACCTGTTTTAAAATTTAAAATGCCTATCTGGGATTTAATTTATAAAGGAGTGCCTGAGTGATGAGGCCAACGCCATTGACAGAAGAATTTGTTACTTAGATGTCTTGAGGGGGTAATTACTAGCTTGGTCAGGCCTGGGCCAGAGCCTCAGCTGGAGTTTCTGTGGGAAAGGCAAGGCAGGGCAAGGGAAACAGTTCGGGATGGGCTAGGTTGAATACTTTCGTCCCAGGGATGACCTAGGGCAGGAGAAGTGTTGGTTTGGTGTGTGAGTTACGTAAGATGGTGAGTTGGGGCTCAGCCTTGGATCAGCCAACCTGGGGAAAGGCACATTCTAGGCAAGTTGGCATGCTGGAAACGCTTTGGCTCATAGTTTGGCCCTGTGATTAGTGGATGTCAAATAGACATACGGAATCTAAGAAAACACAGTTGGAATTCTGTCCCTGCCTTCTGCCTGTCAGAGTGGGTCCGTGCATCCACTGGCCATCTTCGAACTCGGGCCTAGTACCGAGTGCAGCAAAGATTGTCAAGAGCGGGAGGGGTGGCCTGGGCCATCAGGGGAATTTGCTCTTTGCCGAGGGGACTGCCGGGGGTTGGCAAATGCATAAGTCCAGGGCCTTGTGGCACTTGGTGCTACCAGGAGACCATACTAAGGGGGACCTCAGGAGTCTGGGAGAATATGTGGTCCCTAGTCCGGGGGGCCGCCGATTTGTTTGCTGTCTGCTGTGCTGCATGGAGGGGCAGGAGGTACCTGGGATTTCTAGTTCTGCTCAGAGCCCAGCTTGTAGGCCGACTCAGGGAGCAGGATCTCTGCTAGCCAAGGTCACTGGGATGGGGAGGCCACAGGGTCCACAGAAGCTACTCTCGCAGGCTCGTGTCTCAAATGCGGCCTCTCAGTTTCCCTCCCGATTCTCCTCGCACACCAGCTCTGGCTCCCTGCAGCCTGGCCTCCTCTGCTGACTCCGCTGGCCTGGGGCCCTGCCTTGCTCATCACTGAGCCAGCCCCAGCCCTGCCTGGCATGCTGGCCCCCACAGCTAGCTGCCAGTCTCTCAATACAGTTTCTGAGAGAAGACTGTGAGGGAGAGGAAGGAGGTGGCAGGTCTTACAAATGTGAGTCCCAGGCCAGCCCTCCTGCTGATGTGGTGGGAGAGAAGGAAGGAGTTAAATCCTAAAAGCACATGGCTCCTTTATTTACCATGATAAATGAGGGAGACCATTATCTGAGTCTGAGGTCATTAGGGGCCACCCTGTGGTGTCACCTAGGAAGGCACTGTAACCCTTTAGGTTTGCCGAAGCCACTGAAATTACAAAATAAAAAAGAAACTTGAAGATTTTAAGCTGCGTCTGGGGTGGAAGGCTCCTGCCTCCCTTTCGTGAGCTGGTGTCAATAAGGGCTGTGACCCCCAGAGTGCTCATTCCTCGGTCTGTTGGTGGTCACGGGCTCTGGACTCAGCTGCTGGGTGGGCTTCCCAGGTGAGTAGGACAGAGGGACAAGCCCTTTGGCCCTTCTTGCTCAGACGTGGCTGGGAGCCTGGGTATTCTGAGCAGGGACAGCTGCCCCTACTTCCTCACCAGCTGGGGGCTAACCCCCACAGAGATGCCCTCTGCCTTCCTTGGTACACTTGATGTTGGGGGGAGGGGCCACCCTGATCCCCCATCCCCATGTTGGGTTTGTCTGTATCCTCCTCCTGGTCCCGCTGCTGGAAAGCAGTACAAGTGAAAGCAAAGGGCAAACCCCAGGAGATGGGTACTCGAGGGGAGGGATGGCAGGAGAGTTCTTGGCCTCCGTTCTCAAGGTCAGCATAGCACAGTGAAGACAGCCCTGAACTCTGCTAACTCTGCATCCTTGTAAAATGGGGTAATCAGAACTGTCTCCCTCCCTTCCTGGCTGCCAGTGGATAAGGTGTCTGGCAAAGCCCCTTAAAGGGAGGCAGCCCTTCACGGTGGCAGGAACCCCCTTGAAGGCAAGGCCTTTGCCTGTGCTGAGCCAGTGCCTCTCTGTGACAGTGGTCCAGGACCAAGGTTCCCAAGCCCAACAGGAGACAGAAACACACCCCCTCCCAAGTGAATAAGAATTCCCGGGTGTGGGGAGCAGCAGGAGCGGTCTGGTGCAGCCAGGCTTACACACTGCTCTCTTCCACTGTGGGTGTACAGGTGGGTTCTGGGACCCTCTGAGGTCCCAGCGGGCCCAGGCTGGAAGCAGGAGTTTCCGTGGCAGCACTCTGGGCTTTGTCCTGTGAGAGGAAGAGAACCAGCCTTGAGTTCAGACTGTGTTGTCTTGTGCCCCCACAAGGGCTGCTGCTGGCCCCAGGCAGGTGCCCGGGGTCACAAGAGCTACTGCCCTCCACTGGACATTCTTTGTGTTTCCCACAGTGAACATCGTTCTCAGCGGCCGGCTCAGCAGTGCAGTTCCTGCTTTAGGTGAGTGAGATGCTTCTCTCCTTCCTCTGCTCTTCCCTGTCTTCTGGTTTAGTGACGTCTGAGGACAGGCCTCGGGGTCCTGGCTCTACCCCTGAGGTCAGTCCTTGTCTGTCCCATAGGAGCTGTTTGGCCTTGGGCAAGCTTAAACCTCTGAGTCTCAGTTTCCTCTCCATAAGAGGGGTGCAATAACAGGACCTACTTTATTTATTAGGGTTGAATGCGTAAATGAGGCAAGGCACTGAGCACATGGTGGCTTAATACCACTAGCAAACTGTCGCAGGCCTGGTACAATGACAGATTGTACTTCCTATAGGCCGTAGGGTTCCCCAAGGGCCGCAAGATGCCATGAGATGTTCACCTGTTTTAAAATTTAAAATGCCTATCTGGGATTTAATTTATAAAGGAGTGCCTGAGTGATGAGGCCAACGCCATTGACAGAAGAATTTGTTACTTAGATGTCTTGAGGGGGTAATTACTAGCTTGGTCAGGCCTGGGCCAGAGCCTCAGCTGGAGTTTCTGTGGGAAAGGCAAGGCAGGGCAAGGGAAACAGTTCGGGATGGGCTAGGTTGAATACTTTCGTCCCAGGGATGACCTAGGGCAGGAGAAGTGTTGGTTTGGTGTGTGAGTTACGTAAGATGGTGAGTTGGGGCTCAGCCTTGGATCAGCCAACCTGGGGAAAGGCACATTCTAGGCAAGTTGGCATGCTGGAAACGCTTTGGCTCATAGTTTGGCCCTGTGATTAGTGGATGTCAAATAGACATACGGAATCTAAGAAAACACAGTTGGAATTCTGTCCCTGCCTTCTGCCTGTCAGAGTGGGTCCGTGCATCCACTGGCCATCTTCGAACTCGGGCCTAGTACCGAGTGCAGCAAAGATTGTCAAGAGCGGGAGGGGTGGCCTGGGCCATCAGGGGAATTTGCTCTTTGCCGAGGGGACTGCCGGGGGTTGGCAAATGCATAAGTCCAGGGCCTTGTGGCACTTGGTGCTACCAGGAGACCATACTAAGGGGGACCTCAGGAGTCTGGGAGAATATGTGGTCCCTAGTCCGGGGGGCCGCCGATTTGTTTGCTGTCTGCTGTGCTGCATGGAGGGGCAGGAGGTACCTGGGATTTCTAGTTCTGCTCAGAGCCCAGCTTGTAGGCCGACTCAGGGAGCAGGATCTCTGCTAGCCAAGGTCACTGGGATGGGGAGGCCACAGGGTCCACAGAAGCTACTCTCGCAGGCTCGTGTCTCAAATGCGGCCTCTCAGTTTCCCTCCCGATTCTCCTCGCACACCAGCTCTGGCTCCCTGCAGCCTGGCCTCCTCTGCTGACTCCGCTGGCCTGGGGCCCTGCCTTGCTCATCACTGAGCCAGCCCCAGCCCTGCCTGGCATGCTGGCCCCCACAGCTAGCTGCCAGTCTCTCAATACAGTTTCCGAGAGAAGACTGTGAGGGAGAGGAAGGAGGTGGCAGGTCTTACAAATGTGAGTCCCAGGCCAGCCCTCCTGCTGGTGTGGTGGGTGGGCATGTCACCCCAAACTAGTCTGCCACATGCATGTGCCCCAGGTTTAGAAGACTCGTGCTCCAGGGACGAGGTTCACTGATAAAGCCAGGGAGATAAAGACAGCTACCCTAGTCTACTTGTTTGGTTGTTCTTACCTATTGAGACCTCAGGCCCCAGCAGGGTCCATGTGGCCCAACTCCAGGGGCTGAAGTTCACATCATGGTGCCTGTGCCTGGAGCCCCGAATGTCGTGAGCTGCAAGTACAGTCTCTGTGTCCACAGGTGGCGGTCTGGGCCCTATCTCTTTCAAAGTCTAGTTCCGACCCCTCTAGCATTGCAGAGAGACAGCCTCCGGCTGCCTGAGGTGTCCCACCACCCCCGGGCCCAAGGCCCCACAATTCTACATTTTCTAGGTTTCCCCTGTGACTCCTGTGAGGAGGCTGGATCACAACTGTTCCCTGGCCCTGGGGACCTCATGGGTTTTTGCCCCTCAGCCCCTGTCTCACCCCAGGTTGTCAGGCACTGACTAATACCTCCTGCACCTTGGACTCTGGGCTCCTCCACGTGGCCACTGTGACCCCAGGGGTACCCTGGGGAGATCTATTCTCCTGGCAGCTTCCCTGAGTGCCTGCGGTGGGGCTTTCAGTTCCCTGCCGTCCGCTGACACCAGGCAGGTTGTCTGGAGTATTGATTGCCTCTAGAAACCGGATCTGCAAATTGTTCTACATTCGGCTCATGCCCTCTCAGG
>NW_011888977.1:1318968-1321218 GCF_000151845.1 Pteropus vampyrus | reverse complement strand
CCGGGCCCAAGGCCCCACAATTCTACATTTTCTAGGTTTCCCCTGTGACTCCTGTGAGGAGGCTGGATCACAACTGTTCCCTGGCCCTGGGGACCTCATGGGTTTTTGCCCCTCAGCCCCTGTCTCACCCCAGGTTGTCAGGCACTGACTAATACTTCCTGCACCTTGGACTCTGGGCTCCTCCACGCGGCCACTGTGACCCCAGGGGTACCCTGGGGAGATCTATTCTCCTGGCAGCTTCCCTGAGTGCCTGCGGTGGGGCTTTCAGTTCCCTGCCATCCGCTGACACCAGGCAGGTTGTCTGGAGTATTGATTGCCTCTAGAAACCGGATCTGCAAATTGTTCTACATTCGGCTCATGCCCTCTCAGGAGTACTCGATGACTCTTCAGAGCAGGAAATGAAGATGCTCACTGGTCTAAAAGTGCGCAGTCATCCCTTGCCCACTTGAGCAGACCACCTTAGCCCGAGGGCCGAGGCAATCTTCTGCCCAGGTGAACAGCTAGCACTCTCTGACTACACCCCGGATACCCCCAAGACCCCCTACCCTGTGTCAGTATCTTCCCAAACACACAGTTCTCTCAGCTCCCCTCACTGCTAGCTCATCATCACACGCCCTGTCACAGCCCTCACCTCCCTTGGGGTGTAGCCTCACTCACCCCATCACGTGAATGTCTGTAGAGACTGCCTCTTTCATGGAATTTCTCAACCATCCTCAGAGAAGCAGCACCCACTGGCTCCATTTTACTGATGGATAAGCTGAGGCCTAGAGTGGAATGGTGTATCTGGCACTGTGGGCCCCAGCACTGAGTTCACGAGCCCCTTTCTCCCACCTGTGCCTGGGTCCTGGGGTGTTGTGTCGGGTGGGAGTGAGGCCTGCTATCACAGAGGCCTGGGGCTGGTTGTCTGAGCTGGGAGCACCCACAGCCAAGAGGCGTCCAGTCAAGGGGCCCTGACCGGAGCTCCCAGCTCCTCGCACTGACCCTGCCTTTCTCCTGTTCCACATTCACTCTTCATGAGCCTGGCAGGTGGCTGTGGCCCGCTTTGGAGAAGAGCAAACAATAACCAAATGACATTGCTGACCTGGATGTGGGAATTTCTGGGACAGGCCTTCTGACCCCAGAAAGAGCACCAGACATAAGTTCCGGAGGGAGCAGTATTCGGGCCAAGGCAGGGGCAGAAGAGAGAAAGGTAGTAGGTGACGCCTGCAGGAGACCTGCGAGCTTGACTTTCCCAGCCAATGTGGGTGAGAGACTAACTGTGAGCGCCCCGTCCCCAGGGAAGGCCTCCGGGCTGTGGCAGGTATCGACCGGGCCCTGCTCTGTCTCAGGCCTTGTCCTGGGAACAGGATTTAGGGGAATGGGAGCTGGCTCCCAGCCTGACTGATGAAGACCCTTTCCTTAGAGGCCGGGGTCTTTGGTTTAACATGCGCTTTAGTGACTCCATGTCGGGGGAAGATGCACCCTAGGTCCTCCCTGCCTGCGGACCTCCCTCTCGCCCTCTGGAGAAGCCTCTTCTGGTTTGCATAACCCCACACCTCCCAGGATGTGTGCAGGCCAGTACCCAGGATTCTCGGTGAGGTCTACAAAGCTGGTGGCCTCACCTGTCAGGAGGAACGGCTTCTGGCTGCCATTTGGTTTGTTTAGTTTAGAGCACCAGACATAAGTTCCGGAGGGAGCAGTATTCCCCTCCAGGCCTGTGAGCAAAATGCATCAGGAGGCTGGCCTCCCAGGTCGCGAGTGAGTGCCACGTGGAGAGGCCTGGCTGGTACCTCTCTGACCTGGGACTGCTGAGGCTCTGGTGGCAAACCGAGGGTGGTCAGCCTTGCTTTAATGTCGAGTGGTGGTGTTTCTCTTCTAGGCCTTTGAATCTCTTGTGAACTGTGGGTGAGCGTTTTTGGCTTCCTGTTAGTCACAGTGTTGGATCACCCGACCCCCAGTCATGGCATGCCCCAGTGGGAGGGGTTTCACCCCACAGCTCATGCTTCTGAATGCCAAGTAGGCGCTTAGACTGCCATTTCACTCATTGATCTGTATTTATTGAGCACCTACTGTGTGTCAGGCCCTGTGTGGGATCCTGGGGACACACTGTGGAGCCAGAGCCAGCACAGCCCAAAGGGAAATTGCTGCTCTAGCAAGGGCTGGGAAGGAAAGAGAGGCAGGTGGGGAGGACCGGAGCCCCAGTGGGGGCAGCACAGGCCCCCTGGGGATAGAGCCACTTGGCCGAGATCAGAAGCCAATAGGAGTTGACGG
>NW_011888977.1:1314844-1318918 GCF_000151845.1 Pteropus vampyrus | reverse complement strand
CGGACCTCCCTCTCGCCCTCTGGAGAAGCCTCTTCTGGTTTGCATAACCCCACACCTCCCAGGATGTGTGCAGGCCAGTACCCAGGATTCTCGGTGAGGTCTACAAAGCTGGTGGCCTCACCTGTCAGGAGGAACGGCTTCTGGCTGCCATTTGGTTTGTTTAGTTTAGAGCACCAGGCATAAGTTCCGGAGGGAGCAGTATTCCCCTCCAGGCCTGTGAGCAAAATGCATCAGGAGGCTGGCCTCCCAGGTCGCGAGTGAGTGCCATGTGGAGAGGCCTGGCTGGTACCTCTCTGACCTGGGACTGCTGAGGCTCTGGTGGCAAACCGAGGGTGGTCAGCCTTGCTTTAATGTCGAGTGGTGGTGTTTCTCTTCTAGGCCTTCGAATCTCTTGTGAACTGTGGGTGAGCGTTTTTGGCTTCCTGTTAGTCACAGTGTTGGATCACCCGACCCCCAGTCATGGCATGCCCCAGTGGGAGGGGTTTCACCCCACAGCTCATGCTTCTGAATGCCAAGTAGGCGCTTAGACTGCCATTTCACTCATTGATCTGTATTTATTGAGCACCTACTGTGTGTCAGGCCCTGTGTGGGATCCTGGGGACACACTGTGGAGCCAGAGCCAGCACAGCCCAAAGGGAAATTGCTGCTCTAGCAAGGGCTGGGAAGGAAAGAGAGGCAGGTGGGGAGGACCGGAGCCCCAGTGGGGGCAGCACAGGCCCCCTGGGGATAGAGCCACTTGGCCGAGATCAGAAGCCACTAGGAGTTGACGGGCTAAGAGAAATGGGGATGGTGTTTTGTTAGGATCCTGCAGGACAAGTCTTCCTGCCCTAGGAGGGACCACAGGAGGTGTGGGGGCCAAGACAGGTTATGGGGGGAGATGAGACAGAAGGGGGGTGCTGGTGTCACTATGATGAATTTTGTCCTAAGAACATGAGAGCTGGCTGGAGAGTTTTTACTCTCCTTTGTGCAGTTGTGCTGTTTGGGGTCCTGAAGAGTCCATTGAGAGCCAGCAGAGACTCCCGTTTCCAGGGCAACAGTGGAGGGTGCCAGGCAGTGGGAAAGTGAGGAGGTGATGTTACCCGGCACAGGAAAAGGGTCATTTGTCTCCCTGAGCCTCGGGTTTTCTGTCTGTATAATGGGGCCCCGCCGTCACCACAGGCTGTTGGGAGGAGGGGGTGAAGTGGGGTGGTGAGGGCTGAAGGGGCTGTGGGGGTGGGGGCTGCTAAGTGCAGGGCCTTGCCTCGTTCCGGGGGGGCCAGGGCACACCAAGGCAGGCTTTGCACTTTCGGCTGGGAAGCAGAGGGCATGTATGACGAAGTGGGTACAGCGAACCCGTGGGGCTGGCATGGTGGCTCCTCACGCACACGGGCTGGCGGGATGCTCTGCACTGGTCTCCAACAGTGTACAGTCGACACTTTATAAGTGTGTTGGTTCAGGGCTGGCAGTGAGAGCGGAGCCCACCAGGGGCCCGGGGTGGATCCTGACTCTGGCACTTACTGGCTTTGTGGCCATGGGCTGGAGACCTAGCTTCTGTGTGGCTCAGTTTCCTCATCTGGTTACAACAGCTACCTCTAGTGGCTTCCAACTTAGGCTCAGGGGAAAAAAATTCCAAATTTTACACAAAGTATGGTGAGACCCAGCCTGCGTTTCCAGCCCCATCTGGACATCGGCCCCTCCCTTTAGGCCTGTTTTATTATCCTCATTCCACTCAGGGCATCTGCATAAAGTTGGCCTGCTTTCACCACAGCCTATGAGTTCTGCAGAGCAGGATGTTTTCCTGTATTACTTAGCATGCTTAGCACTGTGCTTGGCACATGGTAGGTACTCAGTAAATCTGTGTTGCGTGAGCAAAGCTCTCTGCCTCCTGGGCTTAGGCTTGTATTTGTCAAGCCCTGGGGAGGACAGGCAGGGAGCCATAGCAGGACAGCCTGTGCAAGGCCAACAGTTCTAGCGGTACAGAATTCTCCACTGAACTGAGGCCCCAAGGCCAAGAGGCTAACACCTTTTAGGTGCCAAGGGGTGTTGTTAGTGGACTCACTCCCAGCTCTGCCAGGGGTGGAGGATAGGACCTAGGATCTGCTGCACAGGACAGAGTTGGGGACTGTGGCTGCCCTAAGTCCATATGGGTCCTCCTTGGCCTTGTCATACACAATACTTCTGTGAAGTCTTGAGCTGTGGTCTCGCCCTTGGCCATGGCCAGCCTTGGCTGGCCTTGATCTCACCTTGGGAAGGTCTGTGTTCAATCCATGTGGGGCTCAAGTGCCCTTTCCCGCTGCTTCCTACCCAAAAGTGAGGCCAGCACTTTTCAGCCTCCTCTCTTGACAGCTGCCTGCAGCGGGAAACTGGAACAGCACACAGAACGGCGTGGTGTCATCTACAGCCCAGCCTGGCCCCTCAACTATCCACCGGGCACCAACTGCAGCTGGTACATACAAGGTGACCGTGGGGACATGATCACCATCAGGTATGTGGGTTCTGGGGGGGTGTCAGACGGAATCTATGTGGGTCTGCATGTGCTGAGTGTGTATGTGTGAGTGCACATGTGTGATGGTGCATGTACACGAGTGCATGTGTGAGTATGTATATATGCAAGCACATGTGTGAACAGGTGTGGAAAGCACACACATGAGCAGATGTGTAAGTGTATATGTGTGCAAGCACATGTGTGCTTGTGTATATACATGCACTCACATCTGAGCAGTTATAAAGGACACATGAGTGTGAGTGAGTACATGCACTTGCATGATCACATACCTGAGCAAGTTCAGAGGGCACATGTGTGAACACATGTATGTGTGAATGCATGACGTGTGAGTCTACGTGTGAACATGTGTGAGCTGTAAGCGTATGAGTGCATGTGAGCATGTGCGAGCATGTGAGTTTGCTCTGCTCCCCGGGTCTCTGGGCCTCTGCGGCTGGCTGCATGGAGCTGGGCCTGGTCCTGCCCTGAACCTCTCTCAGGGCCTATGGGGGCTGTCAGTCGCCTCAGACCTGTCAGGGAGGGAGCCCTGGAGGCTGGTGGGCATGGTCCAGCAGTCTCTGAGGTGGCAAAGGTGTCTTCTCTGTCCTGCAGGGGTGGTTTAAGGCCAGGCTAGCATGGATCCCAGAGCAGGGTTTCCCCAGGGGCCTTGGGGAAGTCTCAGCAGGAGAGGGAACCAGGCAGGAGTGCGGGTACCCGAACTGCAGGGACGTGCAGAAGGAAATGGGGTGAGGTGACCAGATGGTGGAATCCCTGGCCTGGGGTGGCTATGGAGATATTTGGCTGGGGAGTCACTTTCCTAAATGCCAGTGCCCAGAAGGCCCCCCCCAGTTACTCCAAAGCTCCAAAGCATAGGATGTGATAGGCAGTCGGGGCCTGTCCTGGTATCTGTGCCTGTTTCTCCTTGGCCACAGGGCCGTGGCTCTCAGGCACCCTCCCTTCAAAGACTCCACCCTCCAAAGACTCCAGGTCCTGTGGGCTGCTCATCCCCCAGCCTGGGGGTCCAGGGCCAGTGTTTTTCCCTAGGTGACAAACTGTCACTCAGCCCTAGCCTAGGCCAGCCCCGTGGGAATGTCCTCCTGCTCCCTGTGCACGGGCCTTTGAGTTTGTGAAGCGTCTGTCCCAGTAGACCCAGCATGGGGTGAGACCTGGACGCTTGGGCCTACCCCCTCAGGAGAGAGCGTCAGGGGCGGAGTTGCCCACAGTGGGGCTCCTGACTTTGGCTTTGGTGTGGGGTGCTGTGTGCGTGTTGACGAAAGGGTGGAAAGGCAGGCGACAAGGCCTTCCCCGAGCTGCAGGGAGCTGATGTGAAGGATGCTGTCCACAGTGGTCATGGAACCACCCTTAGACCCTTGGGAGGCTAGGAGTAGAGGAGGGGAGGGGTGGGTTGGGGCCGGCCATCCTTTCCGTAAGCTCAGGCCTGACCATTCCCTGCTGGTCCTCAGCCGCGTGGGCCCTTCCTACAGTGCTCTCTACCCCCGCAGCTTCCGCAACTTCGATGTGGAGGAGTCCCACCAGTGCTCCCTGGACTGGCTCATGCTGGGCCCGGCGGCCCCGCCCCGCCAGGAAGCCTTCCGGCTCTGCGGCTCTGCCAT
>NW_011888977.1:1296402-1312639 GCF_000151845.1 Pteropus vampyrus | reverse complement strand
AGCGGTGAGGCCCCACGCCCTGCCGTGAGCCCCTACATAGGGCCCTGTGGGAGGCAGGGAGTGTGGGCTCCTGGCGAGGCCTGCCATGCTGCCCTGCTGCTCTTTGTTTTCAGGGCCTTCGAGACCCAGATGACACGCCTAGAGGCTGAGTTCGTGCGGCGGGAGGCACCCCCGTCCTACGGGCAGCTCATAGCACAGGGCCTCATCCCACCTGTGGAGGACTTTCCCGTCTACAGTGCATCCCAGGTGAGCGCCAGAGAGCATGCGACCCCACAGGCCCCGGGCTCCCGGCTGGACCTCCGAGAATGCCTGAGATGGGGATCTTGAGGGGCAGGTTGGACAGCATGCGGCCAGGTTGGACAGCATGCAGCCAGGCTGGTCCAGGGGTCAGGGGAGGCAGGAGGTGAGGCCTGGGCAGGTTGAGACGGGGGGCGGGGAGTGGGGTGGGCCACAGCTAGATGAAGGGGAGAAGTTGGTCTCTTGGGGTCTTGAGTCCTTTGGGGGTCGCGCTGACCTCTGCCCCCTCAGCCGCTGCCCCATCCTCCAGGCCTCTGTGCTACAGAACCTTCGAACGGCCATGCGGCGACAGATGCGCCGGCACGCCTCCCGCCGAGGGCCCTCCCGCCGCCGCCTCGGCCGCCTCTGGAACCGGCTCTTTCACCGGCCTCGGGCTCCACGGGGACAGATCCCACTGCTGACTGCTACCCGCACCTCACAGACAGTGCTGGGCGATGGGCTCCTCCAGCCTGCACCAGGGGCCGCTCCAGACCCCCAGGCACCCCTTACAGACACAGGCAGCTCTGGGGCAGCTGGAGATGTGCCCCCCAGTGCTCCTGGCCATGTGCCAGAGGTGGGGCCCTCTGTGCCGCCCCCCTCAGGCCTGCGGGACCCGGAGTGCAGGCCTGTGGACAAGGACAGAAAGGCCTGCAGGGACCCTCTGGTGGATAGCCTAGCCCCTGTGAACACGCCTTGGGAGCCCTGCTTGGCCCCAGATGCTCACCCCCCAGCTCCCACTGCCAGCAGCACCCTAGGTTCCCACCCAGCAGAGCCACTGGGTGTCTGCAGGAGCCCCCAGGCCCCCTGCTCCCCAACGTTGGAGGCCAGTGACGACGAGGCCCTGCTGGTCTGCTGACCCACCGGATGCTCTGGTGACTGCCACAGCCCCGCTTTGTAACCAGGGAATACACAGTCGTTTCTACCCTGCCTCCGTGTACTTCTTTCTTACAGAGAGCCCCCCTCAAGCCCAGCCAGCTTGCTGAGTCAGCATCTCCCACCCCAGTGGGTGAGGTGGGCGAGGCTGTGGAGGGCCTCAGCAGGGGAGGAGAGTGGAGTGATGAGTGCCTCTGTGGGGCCCTGATATCCGCACAGGCACCAAAGGTCTCACCTCAATCTCCCCCTCTCCATTCTGGGAACCCATTTCCAGAGAAACAGGAGGGCCAGGGCAGGGCTCTCTGGGGGTGTTGTCTGTGGCTTCTCACTTCACTCACCCTGACGGGTGCCAGAGCTGTGCCCGGACTGAACAGGGCCGTGGGCACGTTGGACCTAGTCCATGGCCAGCTCTCTGTCTACACTGAGCTCTCCTCCATCTTCCCAGCAGGCCCCAGAGGAACTGGGCTAGGAGGCTTCTGCCCTCATCCTTATGCCTGTGGTGTCAGCATGGCCTGGCCAGGCTGATGACATTTGCTCTTTGCCTTTTAGCTGAGGGGGTCAATATCCTGGGCACTAGGACAGGGCTGAGATTGTGGGCACAAGTTAGAGGAAGCCCATGGGTCTCTTGCAGGCCCTGAGACCCTGGGAGAATCTGCTCAATGCTTTCTTAGGGGACAGAGGCCCAGGCACAAACTGACAGTGGCCAAATCCATCCTATCCTGTCTCAGAGCCTCAGTTTCCCTATCTGTAAACTAGGGGCTGTGAGCTCTGAAGTCCTGACATTTTATGGGGATTTTTGGGAAGAAAGACAGTTCTGGAGGAAATCTCTGGACTTTCTGGGGTTGGGGGTTTGCGGGGGGAGCTGAGCCTTGGGCTGGCATTCCTATGCCTGGGGAGGGGCACACCAACCACTTCTCAATCTTCAATGTCCCTTTGGGGTAGGAGTGGCTCTGGACCCAACGTGCCAGCCCCAGAGCAGGAGTGCCTAGCTCAAGCGGCAGAATCCTCAGTGCCAAGGGCGTTCTCCAGAGGCTACTGGGCACCTTCCCCCACTAGCTCCACGGGTGCCCCCAAGTTATGCCCCCTGGGTCTCACCTGAGACAAGTGCACCGCAAGCCCTGTTTTACTCATAGATCTTTTCAGGAAAAGTTAGAAGGGCAGTGCTGGCAGGGAACCCAGTCCACATCTTAGGGCTTCCTTATCACAGGCCTCTAAGAATGGGATCTCTTTTTCCAAGAAAAAAAAAACCCTTTTTTTTTTTTTTTTTTTTTTTTGCAAAACGCCTCCTCAATAAACAACATGTAAACAGAAATAGCTGCTTCAGGCTCCACGAATATCTCATTGTGTCTTCAAGGGCTTGTCTGTTGGGGGCAGTGGGGAGGGCTGGCAGGGGCCGTTTTCCTCCTCCTCGGGGGCATCCTGGGGGTAGACCACGAAACACAGCTCCTGGCCCCAGCGTGTCATTGACTCTAAGGACAGACGGACAGACAGATGGACCTGGGGTTCTGACTCTATGGACGGGGGTCCTTGGGGAGCTGTTCCCTCTGAGGCGGGTCCCAGACACTTGGGCCAGATCGTGGGAAGACGGCGGTGGTTGGGCCCTGTGTTGCCAGCACTGCTGCTGGGAGACCCTGCTCTAGGGTGAGTGCCCAAGAGGGTCCCGTCCTCGGCCTCGGCCCCTGGGGGCAGGTGGGGGGGCTGCCTGGCTCACCGGTGAGTCTGTGCACACACTTTGGTTTGCTTCTCCAGAACACTCCCAGGAAGAAGATGGGCACCCCGGTGAGAATGATGATGACACCAACCCCACACACCATGGGCTCCGAGATGAAGCTGAAGACCAGCAAGAACGCCCAGAAGACCAAGTATGTGGCGGGGACGAGGAGGTTCACCTGGGAGAGTGAGCGGAGCACCAGTGGCTCAGGACCCCGGGTCTCCTGCCCCACTGCCCTGGGGGCCACGCCTTCCACCCTTGCCCGGGAGCAGAAGCCCAACGTGCGAGAATCCCATTCGTGGCCAGATGGTTGAGGATTTGTCAGTGTTAGCAGCTCTAAGCACCACATGGCGACTGCATGTGGGCCCGTGGCTTATACCTGGCTGAAGGTCAGTTATTTTTTGGTGTGTCACATTTCTGGCACTAGACACTTCTCCAGCTCAAGGATTTATATGCAAATGGGAAGACTTGTAGTTTGGTTTGGGGTCTTCTGTTTTTGTGTAGGCTCTTCTGTTTTTGTGGAATTCTGTGCAACTCGTGAGCAAGTGTCTTAGTCTTTTTCCTGTTTGTAAACCGAGTATTCGAAGCGCCCACCTCAGGGGTTGTTATGAGGGCCGACTAGGTCAGTGCACGCAGAGCCCTGACTAGGCCCAGCACATGGCAAAAGCTGGGATCCCCATTGCTGTCGTCACCTCCCCTGGTGCCCAAATGGGTGAAGCTCTGACAGTTTCCGGGACGTCCTCCCCCAGGCCTCACCTTGATGGGCCTGTGGAGTGCCGGCCGCCTCCAGCGCAGCACGAGCAGGCCCAGGATGGTGATGCCATAGCAGAGGTAGTTGATGAAGGACACGTAGTTGATGAGTGTGTACGTGTCTCCCACAAGCATGATGACCGCCGTGGCCCCGCACTGGGAGAGGACTGGGCTGAGGGCTGGCCTTCCACCTGCCTCCGGTCAGCCCTGCCGGCTCAGGCCGGGAGGTTGCTGAGCCCTGGCCCTGCCCACTCCCACTGTGGGCGGCCCTCCAGGACCAGGGCTCGTCCCTGCCATTACCCACATTGCTGGGTAGCTCAGCTCCCCACCCTGCCAGCCAGGGTCCCCCAACTTACACAGACAAGGAGGGCAGGGATAGGGGTGCAGCGTCTGACGTGGATCATGGCCAACAGGCTGGGCAGGTGCCCTTCTCGGGCTCCGGAGAAGCACAGCCTGCAGGGTGAGGACAGAGGTCGGTGGGGGCTGCGAGTGGGGCCTTGGGCCTCCCCACAGCCAGATCACGGACCTCAGCTCTAGACCTGACGTGCATCTTGAGCTGCTGCCTCTGACCCCTGCTCCAAGCCCCAACAGCCCCACTGGACAGTTCTGCCCCTCGTCGAGCCCATCTCCCTCTTGCTTTCTGTTCCTCAGAGTTGGGATCAGACATCCGTACTGGGGAGTTCATCGTCCCAGCTTGAGGCAGGCCCCACTTGGCAGGATTTCTCTTCCTCTGGCCCCCTGCACTGCTTACATGCCAGGGCGCCTGCCTGGCCTCACCTGGACCCCCCTCTCCCCAGTCCAGTCACCTGGAGGAGGTGAACAGGTAGCCATTGATCCCTCCGAAAGTGGATAGTGCCACGGAGACGGGCATGACCCAAGAAAAGTAGCCCAGCAGCTTCTCTCCAAAGGTCTGAGCGGGCACAGAAGAGAAGCAATGCATAAGGCTGGGTGGGGGCTGGGCGGGGCTGGGGGGTCGAGCAGGGCCGCACTCACCACGGCCACCGCGTTAGAGGCCAGCAGCTCCTGCGGGGACATGGCAGTGAAGTAGGCGATGTTGGTGAAGGTGTACACAAAAGTCACCAGTGGGATGGAGATGAAGATGGCGCGAGGTAGGTTCCTGGGGGCGATGGTGGAGTGTATCAGTGTCAGCCCTCTGGGGGCCGGGAGCGGGGCCCGGGGGGGAGGAGGAGGGCCAGGGGACCCCGCAACGGGAGCAGCTTTGAGTTTCCTTCTCCTGCATCTGCTGGGGGGCCTTGGGACAGGGAAGGGGGCAGCAGTACTGTCTGTTTACCCCCGCCCCCACCCCAGCCTGGGCATAGGCTGGTAGGAGGAAGGGCGTCTGGAGGAGAGGACACGTTATACTCTCAGGGGTGGGTCTAACGTCTGCACATAAAGACAAAATTGCATACAGCCAAAATCAGCCTTGAAAAGTCCCAAGTGCCTTGAGAGCCCAGTCCATAGACCTAGGGTGCCCCTGGGACTCCCCATCAGCCCCAGCCCCAGCTGCAGCTGCTCACTCTCAGAGTCCCTGGCTGAGCTCAGATGGAGCCACTGGCTTCATTTGCAGGGACCATGTTGTGTGCACATGTATAATTTTTGGCCGAATGCAAATACTTGGATCCATTTACAGTAGAACAATGATACCCAGTGTTTCTGAGGCCCAGCAAGGGACTGTGACTTGCCCACAGCCATATAGAATAGGGCCAGGCTGGAACACAAGCATCCTGGCTGTCTTTCCGGAACCATTCCTGTGGGGTAGCGGTGTGGTCAGGCGGATGACCGGACTGAGGCACAGGTGACAGTGGGTCTGTGCAGGAAGGCTGCCTTTCCAGGGCCTGGCCAGGTGCCCCACTCACTTTCGAGGGTCAACCAGCTCCTCAGTGACATAGTTGAGGAAGTTCCAGCCACTGAAGGCAAAGGAACCCTGGAGGAAGGCCAGGGCCAGGTGACCCACGGAGGGCGTCATCCAGAAGTCGAAGGCATTGCTGGGCCGAAGCTCCTCGAAGTGTCCTGGGGGCCCAGAGGTCAAGGCTCAGCATCGTCTCCCCAGCCCTGGACACAGCCCCACCCCGGCCCTACCTTGGAAGATCTGGACAAAGCCCATGCCAATGATGAGTGACAGGGCTAGCAGCTTCCCGCCAGTGAAGACATCCTGGATGCGCGTGGCCCAGCGCACGCTGGAGCTGTTCACCCACGTCAGAAGCACTGGGGAGGAAAAGTGAGCAGGCGGGTGGGGCCTGAGGCTGAGCACCCCACGGTAGGCCACAGCCAAGTCCAGCCTGAGCTGCGGGAGGACGGCATCCCCTGCAGCAATCAGACTGCAAGAATCTCCTCCTCGAGGATGACCTCTCAGGAGCTGGCAGAAATTCACGTCCCCCAGCCCTCCCATGCGGGGCCCGGAGCAGAGGCCCAGCCCGGCCCCATGGTGGGCACTCACGCAGGCAGGCCATGGAGAGCACGCGTGAGGCTGTGGCCGGGGGGATGCAGTTGGGGAACACGGGCTGCAGTACGTAGTTGGAGAAGGTCATGGAGATGACGGCCAGGCTGGTGGGGTACATGATGAGGACGGCGCTCCAGAGCAGCAAGAATCTGGAACGAGTGAGGGCCCGAGTGGCACAGGTGTCCCATTGCCCTCTGGCCAAGGCGTGTGGGCCCTGGAACCCAAAGGCAGGCGCCGGTGCTGGAGGCCAGCTTCGGTCCAGGCATGCATGGCCGACCTTTGTCTAGGCTCTGCTCTATTTATGGACGGTTTTGACAGAGTTGGTGTTCAGCGAAGTGCTGCCCTCGGGCAGGCTGGCTCCTGCACTGGGCGGGCTATCCTGGGACCTGCGGTCATAGCTCCAGCCCCCGCACTCAGCAGAGCCCTGTGACTGCAAACGGCCGGCCGAGCTCTAATCCCGAGGGACTGGACCTTGCAGAGAGCCCTGGCGGAGGCTGGGGAGTAATTTATGTTCCTTCAGCCCATATCTCGCCTCTGCAGGGTGCCCGTGTAGGTCGTGAGGCCTGACCTGTTGCTGGGGGCTCAGCCTGCTCCTGGGGGAGGGCCTCTCCGTGGGGGTGGTTTGAGCCCCCAGTCCAGCCCTCCAGGGTTGGGACTGCTTCATCCAGGGACACCATGGACCTCTGGGGCTTCCTTTTGGTTCTGACCTTTGCTCTGTAGCTCTGTTTTCTACTCCCTGCTTTGTACCCCACCTCCCATGGCCCTCCTCCCTGCTGGGTGCTCCCCTCTGCCCACCCTTGATGCTGGGTGCCTCCTGGCTGGGTAAGGAGGTAGGGTCTTGGACTCTCTTCTTCCTCCCATCTTCTCAGCTGCACAGCATGTTTCTTCTGCTTTCTTGGGTCCTAAGCCCTTTGAAGACCTTATGCCGGAGGAGCGCACCCATGGATACACCCGCACCCTGCCGGAGCACCATCCACAGCTGCCTCATTAAAGGCACCTGACCCAAACTTCATGTACTTCAACCTAGACTTCTTCTCTGAGCTCCAGAGCCCCCACACAACCTGACCGAGCATCTCCCTAGATGTGCCACAGACCCCACCAATGTGGCAAGCCCCATCCCAGAGCCTCCTCCTCCCCAGCCCCGGAACTGCCATCTATGGAGTCTCTCCAGTGGAAAGCAGGTGCCACGCCAGCTGCACCCACCTCTCCCACATGCTGCACTGGCTACCACATCCTCTTGATTCAGGCTCCTAAAGGATTCTAGAATCTTCCTGTATCTTTGTCGAGGCCCTCAGCAGGCTCGGCTAGATGACTGCAATAGCTTTGAGTCCCCTCCACCCGCAGGCTGCCCTACCCGCTCCAAGTCCCATTGCCTGTTGTGGATATGACCAGCTGGCCCAAGCTACCACCATCTGTACGTGCTCCCCCTCCTCACTGCGTGGCAGAGAAAATGCCAGATTTTCTCCAAGCCTTGGCACAAATCTGGTTTTTCCTGGGAGCCTTCCCTAGGTGGTTGGCACCTCGTTCTCTTGGCTGCTGGGCTGCTGCCTCTCACACACACCCCTGAAGCTGGGATACTCCAGATATTACTCACGTGCGAGGGGCACTTTCCCTTCTGCACTGTGAGTAATGTGAGGGTGGGGACGCGTCTTTTTATCACAGCATCCCTGGCCCTCAGCACACAGTAGGTGCTCAGCTAATGTTCACTGGTGAAAAAAGGCATGTTGGGGAGCTATTTAAAGACAAGCTCTTGCAGAGTGTTGATAGGAATAGCGTGTCCCCCCTACCACCGCTCATGGGCTTTCTGAAATCAAAGCCATCCTTGCTCAGATGCTGGCATTATCTAGAGATTTCAGATAAGAACCTCCCCACCCAGGAGCACGGGATGAGGCTTAGACACAGAATTATTTAAAAGGAAACACAGAGAAGTCAAGTTGGCGAGCTGGAGTGTCCAGCTGGATTGGGGTGAGCATTGGAAGGCGGCCCAATGCCCCTACCCGCTTCCCTCCATCCACCCCCATGACCTCCCTGTGATGTGAGAAATAAGAGGAAACCCAGGTCCAGGCCCAACTGGCCCTTCTTGGAGAGGTATCGCACCCCACCCCGAGTCGGCGCATCAACTCACCCAGCTAGGCCCCCGAAGATCTCGGTGACATAGGCATAGTCCCCACCAGACTTGGGGATGGCGACTCCCAGCTCCGCGTAGCAGAGGGAGCCCAGGGCAGTGATGCCCCCGCCCAGGACCCAGACGAAGAGGGCCAGTCCCACGGAACCTGAGTGCTCCAGGACCCCCTTGGGGGAGATGAAGATGCCGGAGCCGATGATGTTCCCTGCAGGGGGAGATGGGGAGGCACCAGCTTTCTTTGTGGGGCTCCAGATACTGCCGTGAGGAAGGGAGCCGAGGCTGCTCCCTAGAGGAAGAGGGCTCCTCAAATCCTGCCAGTCCCACTCTGGGCTCATCATCTTCCTTCCCTAGTTCCTGGCATGGAGAGTGGCACCTCATCCATTCAGCCAAGCTTCTCTGCCAGAGATGGGACTTGTTCCAAGTTCCCTCCCTCCCTCCACCCCTCCCCCTGCTTACTCCCACAAGGCGGGCAACCACAGGAGATGGGGCTCAGTCACATGAGTGATGGCAGAGTGGTGGCGACTCCTGTGCATCCCCACAGGGCCCAGGCTCTGCCCCTTGCCCCTGGCCGAGGCCTCTAGTCTTCTTAACTTCTAGCCACCTGTCCTTCCAACTTGCTGGCCAGAGCTGACTGCCTAAAGCAAGACCTTGACCATGACACTCATATGCCACTTTCCTATTGGCTAAAGTCCAAACTGATAGAGTAGCTCAGAAAGTAGCACCTCCTCCATGAAGCCCTCCTTGACCGTGCTAGTTTGGGCTCCTATCCCAATTCACATCCTTGTGGTTCCCCAGACCCTGCCCTGTGCTTTATTTCTTCATCTTCCATCTCCCTTTTCTCTATCAAGGATCCCCTCTGCCTGCTTCCTGGGCTCCTCCCAGACCTAGAACTCAGATTATGGACACAGATGCTGAAGAGACCTTGTTTTCTGGCACTGTGAAAATGTTTCGGGTCTTGGGCAAGGGCCAATGGGGTGACAGAGAGGAATTGGTGTGCAATTTCAGGGCTGGGGGTTGGTCAGCAGTCATCATGCAAGGAACCGAATGGGCAGAGGAAGGCTGGTAGAGACTGCTGGCCCAGCCTGGGGTCTGCACACGACTGCCTCTCCCCTTGGGACAGCCCGCTGGTCGCAAACAGAAGTCAATGCTCTAATTCCAGGACTACAATGGGAAACCCGGCTGAGGCTCAGGAGGCCTGGGGACCTCTCCCTGCTCAGGTTGCATCTCGAGTCTTGTCTGTACAATGGGATTATTGTGAGGATTCAGTGAGATACCGTAAGAGAAGCCCTCAGCTTGTCCACAGCTGTATCCAGATGTACTTTGCGTCTTCATTTGTGTGTACTGTCTGCACCCTCACTTGCTTTAGCTCATCTCGGTCCCTTAGCACACAGTAGGTGCTCAATACGCATCTGTTGAGTAAACTAATGGAGGAATAAATGGCCTAATGCCCAAAGTGGCACCAATACCCTGACGTGAAGGACTGATTTCCTCATCTGTGAAGTGGGGGCAGCACTCTCCCCTTGGCCTGCCAGGAGGGGGAGTGTGAAGGGGAGCAGGGTGGGGGGCAGCTCAGGTGCAAGTGCAATCTGCTGTGCTCATGGAAGGTCTGTCCTGCCCCTCAGGCTGACTCTGAGTCTTGGGCGTTGGGTGGGGGGCGGCGGTGCTCCCTTGACTCACAGTGTCTAGGGGTGGAACAGTGGGAAATACTCAGAGGGCCAAGCCATGGTCTGCAGAGCAGGTTCCCAGGATGAGCAAGACTCTGAGCTCCCACTTAGCCGTGAGCTCCCTGCCAGTTAGGGCAAAGAGTGAGCTGCGTTCTGGGTTACCTAGGTCTCATCATCCTTGCAAATGAATCAGGTCAGGTCACTGGTGATTTGTACTAGGGCCTGCCCAAAGAACATAATCCCAGAATCCATAGACTACATGAATAAAAAAGCAACACTGCTGGGCCCTGGGGCTCAGCCTCTTAACAAGATGGCCCCCACCTGCCAGGGGTTTCGGGGAGAGTACACATCCATCGGGGCAGAGCTCCACCTGCCTGTTCCACCTGCCAGACCCACAGGCGAGTCTGGACGAGGACACAGCTGTGGCCGCCAATCTGCATGCATTCCTTGTCCACGGTGCTCCCCTCCGCCCCCACCCCCGGCCGACACAGATTTCCAGTCTGGACGGCCACAACGTCCCACTTGGTTTTCCAGTCACATCCCAGGAGCCCTAAATACATCCAGATAAGGACGAAAGAATTCCTGTCCCCCAGCCCCCAGAGGCAAGCTATGCCCTCAGCCTGCTTCCAAGGGGAGAGGGGCCACCACTCACACTCCCACAAGGGCTCAGGCCCTGGGTGGGCTGTTGGGTTTCTAAAGGGCCTTTGAGTTCACTCTACCCAGCAGCAGAGCCTCTGTTCTCAGGACCTGGTGGAGTGGGATTTGCCAAAAGCCAGTGAGGTTGGAAGCCAATGGGGGCTGGGTGGCCTTGGAAGGAGCTGGGTACCTTCGCGCTAGGGGTACCACCACTCTACACCGTTCGGCCTGGCAGGGCATCCTAGGCATTGCCCTCTGGGAAGCCATACCTGGGTCTGAAAGGAACACCTCACTAGCCTGTGCCCAGGAGCTGGAGACTCAGGTGCTGGGGGATAGGGCATCACTATTGTTTTGGATACAGGACCTCAGGCTACAGTGCAGGACTTCTCCCAATGTGGCTCAAAGGAATACATGTGCCAGCTTATTTCTCTGAGGTCCTTGGCCTCTCTTTCTGGGCCTGGGCAACTGTAGGTTTGTGCTAGAAGGTGACAGAAAACCCCGAATCCATTGGCTATTCTTGGCACCACACCACATAGGCTGGGTGGAGCTCTGCAAGGAGCAACAGGGGCTGTAGTCTTGGGTGAGTGGCAGAGGGCAAGAAGGGGGATGGAGGACACTGAGGACAGGGGTGGGAGCCTCCAGTGCTTGGATGATTAAGGAGCTGTGGGGCAGAGACCATGAAGAAGCTATAATGGGGTGCTGCAGGGGTGCCTGCCCAGCCCTCCTGGTGGTGGTAGGCACAGGCCTCCCTTTTCAGTCCTCACGTTCAGGCCCAGAAAAATCAGCTCTGCCTGATTCGGAGAACAGCAGTGGGTAAGCCCAGCCCCTGGGGCATCCTGCTCTGGAGGAAGAGGAGGAGGAGCAGGAACTAGGGAACATGGGATGAGCCTGGAGATACTGCCAAGTGCCCACTCAGGTGTCTGACCTATGGTAGGCTGGAGAAATTCAGATCATGAGGCCTCCACATTCCCATCCACTCAATGGGACAGCTGCTCTCTGGTCCCTGCAAGTCCTCGGTGGGGCTGGAGCTCCCAGACAGATGGGTGAAGATGTGAGTGCTCCAGCCAGGAGCCCCGCCCCCTCCCGCCCCTCTTCCCTCAGCCTGTGCTGGTGGTTTTTATCACATTAAGATGTTTGGCCTGATGGGGCTTACCGGGCTCTGTGGAGGAATGAAGAAAGGACCATTGTTCCCCAGGCTGCTGCAGTGCACGCTGACCTATTTTTGGGAGGCAGCGGCCATCGATGGAGGTCACAGAGGTGGACTTTGGAGGTCAAGGTGGTGGAAGGAGCCAGTTGCCCTTCGTGTGTGTGGGGGGAATGTGCAGTCTGACTCGGGGAGGGGATGGGGGTTCCTGTCAGGCTAGGCTGTTGGCATTGCCCTTCAGCCCTAGAAACACTTCCAGGAGTCAGCTGTGTGGCCTCAGGCCTGTGCTGCCCTTCTGGGCCTCAGTTTCCCTTTCTTCCAGGTAGGCCCATTGGGCTAGGGAGCAGCAAAGGGCTAGCCCAAACCTGACTTTGGCGAAGGCACTGCTGGGCAGGGTGGTCACGTCCTGCACGGGGTACAAGGAAACTGTCTGCTCAGGGACCCCTGTACCCCACTGTTCAGGTCTCTCCCTAGCTCACTAGCCTTCCAGAAACAACACTACCCCCAGGACTTTCCACCTTGCCCCTATGACCTGGACCCCACTGCCATGGTATCTGAGGATGGCCGGGAAGTGATTCCTTTATTTGCCACCCTGGGTGGATCGTGCACTCCCAGAGGGCAGGGTCTGTGCCATGGCCTGAGGAGACGAAAGGCCCAAGCCCCCAGAAGGACAAGGAACCCACAGGGCTAGGTTTATGTACGCCCGCCTTGCCTACCCCTGACTCAGCGAGCACGGTCGCACTGCTCTGCTAGGCCTGCTTAGGGGCCGGCAGCGGGCCACGCCATCTTCCTTTGCCCTGGGCAATGAGTCCCAGCACTTCTGCATTAGGATGGGATCTATGAGGCCTCTGGCCTCCCCATTCTCTGGAACATACAGGAGCTCCAAAAGAGCTCCAAATTCCCATTGGTCTCAAGCCCCTAGGCCATGGGCAGTGGCACTTCCTAGTTGAAAACTCCCAGATCTGGGTTCAAATCCCAGATCTCTCATGATGGGGGCTATGGACAAGGTACTTCATCCCTCTGAGCCTTCTTACCTGTAAAACGGGAAGAGGAGGCAGTGACGCAGGCATACTCCCTCCCGCCTGGCACATCAGAGGCCCTATGGATCTCACTATTGTCATATACCTTGGAGACCCAAGCCAACCTATCTGGCCTTTGGAGATCTACTCCTATGGGACCTCAACACCCTGGGTCAGCAGCAAGGGCTCTGCTTCGGGGGCCCTGCCAGCACCCTGGGTGAACCTGCACCTCCAAACACATGAGTGTCCTTATAGTAAGCACGGGTTGGGAACCCTTCCAGGGGGACAGAAGTGCCTGCTGAGGTCTTGACAGAACTCCAGGGAGGTGAGTGGAGATGTTTCCAGGACATGCCTGGAATTGCCAATTGGCCAGTGTGCACGTCCGGCCTAACCCACTTTCCTTTTGAGAGAGGGATGAGCAGAAGTGTGGGGCGCTCTCTGCCTGGCTTGCTCAGCCCAGCCTCGCCCATGCCCTGTCGCTAGGCTGAGTCTTGCCAGGTCCCTGATGAGCTCCATGTTGCTGCTTCCAGCGGTCAAGCCCCAGGCTGCATCGTACTTGCCTCATTTTCAGCATCTGGCAGGTTGGCCGCTATCTCCTAGGCAGTCTCCTGGCCCTCCTTCACCTGGCTGGCTGTTCCTTCTCAAACTCATCCGCTGGCCTCCTCTCATCTGTCCTGACCTCTAGGCAGCAGGTGCCCAGGACTCAGTCCTGGGTGGGGCCTCTTTCCTTTTCTTTCTACACTCTCTCCTTTGGAGACTTAATTCAGCACCCCAGCTTCTGCTAGCAAGTCTCAAATTTACATTCCCAGCACAGACCTCTCTGCTAATCTAAACCTGTATTTCCAACTGATTATTCAACAAATAGGCGTCTCATCTTTTACACGTTCAAGATGAGATTCTTGACTTTCACCCCTGCCTTTCCCTTGGACCTGCTCCTCTCACAGTCTTCTGGGATCAGTAAATGGCAAACCATGCTCCCAGCGGCTCAGGCCCAAACCCGATGTCGCTCTTGCTTCCTCTCTTTCTCCCACAGCTGGTGTCCTCACAAATCCTTTGTCATCGTAGATCTCTGGCTCTATCTTCCAAACACACCCGGAACTGAACTTCCTCTTAGCACCTCCACAGCTGCCACCCTGCTCTGAGACACTGTCATCTCTTACCCGGGTGACTCATCCTGACTGGGCTTCCTTCTTCTGCCCCCGATTCCCACAGCCTCTGCTCCATAGTCAGCCCCATCTCATCCCACACCATCCTTCTTCTGCTCAAAACCCTCCTGGGGCTCCCATCACACAAAGAAAACGGCAAAGTCCTTACTGGGGCCTGCAAGGCCCACACAAACCAGACCCCATCCCACTCCTGACTCATCTGCTACCTACAATTCCCCCTCCTGCCTTAGTTTTCATACTGTAGCACACTTATTACCCTGTTGGCTGAACATTCAGCTCGTTTATCTCGTTTCCTCTTTGACTCCCATGTCAACTCCAGGGGGACAGGGATATTACCTGTCTTGTTCCCTGTTGTGTCTCCAGCACCTAGAACAGTGCCCAGCGCTGTTCAGTACCTAATTGCTGAACAGATGAATGAGTGTGTCCAGCGCTGGCAGGCCCCGCTCTTGTAGCCGGAGTTGCCTTGGCTCCGAACGGCATCCCAAAGCACCCCTAGGGCACCTGACCCTGGGCTAGTGGCAGCCTCAGGTCCTCGGTTTCCTTCTCTGTAAATTGAGTGAGGCACAGACAAGCTCCTGTGTGATTTTATGCCTCTTCAGCATTCCGGTGAGGAGGGGCCAGGGTTCTAGAGAGGGCCAGCCTCTGAGCAGCCCAGCCGCTTCTGGTCCTGAAGACCACAGAGAGGGGTTTGGCCAAGGCTGGATGAGCAGGGACTGGCTCTAAGGAGATGGGCTTCGTGAAGCAGACCCCTGAGTCCCTGAGCATATTTGAGCCTGATCCACAAAGACCTACATGGGCTGGATACTCGAATCAAAGGGAGACAGTGGAGGGCAGAACGGCCCGGTCAGCAGACCCAGGGGTAACTACCACTCTGCTGGATCTGGGTATATCCTTTCCTTGGGTGTGGACTGAGAGAGGGAGCTGGCTGATGTCCCTGAGCCAGGATAAGACACCTTGTATGTACGGTCCTGGATGGGGGTGGGGGAATCAGGGGAGATTTCTGTCCGTTTGTTCACCCATCTATAGTGGAGTGGGGAGCTCAGTAAATCCTGGTTGGATGAGCTCCCAGCTCAATCTCAACCTTCCCCCATTAAAGACTCTGAATCTGGTTCCAGTTTTGCCCAGCACTAGAGCAGTATGAAGATGGGCTCTGGATTGGGAAGTGAATCCTCATCTGGTCCCAAATCCTGAATCCACTGCCTGCAACAGCGTGATTTAACTTTCAGCCTCAGTTTCTATGTCTGTAAAAATGGTATAAAAATTCCCATCTTGCAAGGTGGGCATGAGAACAAATGAGATAAAGGGAGAATATGTTTTTATAACGTAATAAAAGGTGATTTTCTGAATAGATGTCGGGCGTGGCAATGCACAGCCCTGCCCCAGCTGGCTTTTTTTTCATCCAGGGTGGCCTGTTCCCCTCCAGGTGTGCTTGCTGAGGCCATTAGGAGCTGTCCTAAACACATTTTAGGTGAAGTCTCATTCCAGCCCAAAGCCCTTTCATTTCATTCCCTTTCTGAAAGTCCCACTCTTCAGCCTGGGACAGGGCAGGGAGTACAGGGAAGAGAATTATAGGGTCTTCTGGGTGAGTCAATCTGGGAGGTTTGGAGATAGTAAGTTTAGTAGCTGGTAACAAATGAAAGATTATGGAGTAGGATATAAGGTCCTCAAAACTTTTAAAGCTAAAACATGACACCGTGCAGACATTTTTGATTTCGACCAGGTTTCCCAGGGCAGGAAGGTGGGGTAAGATGTGGGAGGTGGTGGCCCCAGAACAGTGAATAGGTCATAGGTGGGGGCCTTCAGGGCATCAGGTGGGGAGGGCAGCGCAGATCCTGACCCAGTCCACACCTGCCTCCTCCCTCATCACCTGTCACCTTCTGGTCTAGATCAATGCTCCCCGGGTCTCCTTCCCAGTCCAGCCTCTCGTCTGCTGTTTCCCTTCAAGGCTCCCCAAGCAGGGTTGTTGGACCACCACTGAGTGTCCTGGGCTGGGGTCAGGTCATCTGGGTTCTGCTCCTGAGTGGGCAGTCCTTGGCCAAATCACCCCTCACCCCTGGCTCCACTGTCAAGGTCTGGAGGCCAAGGAAACAGTGGACCTGGAACAGCAAGAAGGGACTGAAGGTGGGGAGCTGTAAGGGCAGAGCTGGGCCACATGGGGACATTCTCAGAGAGTCTGTAGGAGAAGAGCGTGATGGTGGAGCTAGCCTCCTTCACTCGCACCACCACCAGGGCCCTCATTTGTGGAGAGAGGAGCCAGCAGCTCTGTCTGACCTGAGGGGGAGGGGACGTGGGGAGGAGGCAGAGTAGGAACACCAATCAAGGATGTTGGGCTTGCCGAACCAGCTCAAGAAGAGCTATACCTCTCCCTGTACCTTCCTGGCACTGTAGTTGGCTCCAGACATGCCTCTTGGCCCATCCATGATGTGTGGACTT
>NW_011888977.1:1287729-1295478 GCF_000151845.1 Pteropus vampyrus | reverse complement strand
CCACCAAACTCTGCAATAAATATACTCTAAACCTATCTCCCCCGTGGGCTGGCTCTCTGTGTCCAGTCTACCCACAGTGTCTCCTGCTTTCGAAGACTAAGTCACCCACACTGCATGGTACTTGGATCCTGCACACAGTAGAAAGTAGTTAGAACCACAGCCCAGAACTTGAGACCTTTGCTGGGGTCAGCCTACCCAATCAAGGCAGGATCACAGTCCTCTCCATTTCATAGATGAGAAAAACAGACAGTAATTGTCTGTAGAAGCCCCACAGCAAAAGAAAGGCAGGGGGTGGATGGAATCCGCACCTCCCTCAAATGCAAAAATTTGGGGCGCCTTGAGAAGGTGGGAACAAGAAGCCCTGTGGTGGGTATGTGAGGGGAGATACCCGCAGGTGCTCCAGGCATACCCTCGCCTATTGTCCCTCAGTCACAGACTGGATGGAACTCCAGGAGAGGGGTGCCCCTTCTTCCAAACGGCCGTGCGCCCCAAGCCTTTGGCCCTGCCGCCTCAGGCACTCGCCCGTCTGGGGTCTGCTCACCGATAATGATGGTGCAGGCGCTCAACAACCCGATCTCCTTCTTGAGCGCCACCCGCTCCGAGGCACCGGGGCCTGGGCCCGGGCCGGGTGAGGGCGAGGGCGTAGGGCCGGGGTTCCCGCGCCCGCTCAGCTGTTGCGTGTGGCCGGCCATGTCGCTGTCCCGCCGCGTCCCCACTCCCTGCGCTGCCCTGCCCTGTCTGTCCGACCGGCAGCCAGTCCGTCGGTCCGTCTGACTGTCGGTGCGCCAGCCGCTCTAGCAGCCCGGACAGCGGTCACAGGCGGGCGCATGCGCTGGCGCGGGGCCCGGGCTGCGGGCCCCGGGCGCAGGGGCCAGAGGGAGACGGAAGGAGGGCTGGCCGGCAGCCCCCTCCCCCACTTTCCTTAAAGGGAACTTCCCCCGCGCCCCCCGTCCCCAGTCCTGGCCTGGGAGAGAAGGAGACTTGGGGCAGACCTAGGAAGAACTTCCCAGTTGAGTGAGGGAAGGGCCCCTCCTGCTGCCTGAGTTACATTCTTGAATGCAGGTGGGGGTGGGGGAGCAGAGCTCAAAGGCAAGACTGTCCCTGCCCTCAAGGAGACTAAGGAGGTTTGCAAAATAAGAGCTGTCCGTGTCTTGGGACCCAGATTAAATCCTGGCACGGACCCTGAGAGCATGTGTGCGGGGAGAGGGGTGGAGGTTGAGTCTATGCTACAGGTGGAAGCGGAGGCTCAGAGCTTCGTAAGATCAAGTGATGGGGCCAAGGAAGACACAAACCCTTTCTGATGCCTCCTTAGCTTCCAGCGAGGTGTAAGGCACAGCCCTGAGAGGGTTGGGGGCTGTGTCCAGGAACCCTTCTGAGGATTCAGAAGACCCTAAGCACCCACCATCAAAAGTCTGGGGAGACAGGGTCGGGCGAAGACTCTGGAGCCCCCAACCCTCATCCAGCGGGGACCCACTGCCTTGTGGGAGTTCTGAAAGGAGTTCGGTCCAACCATTTCGCCCTCCCTGCCCTGCCACCCGTCCGGGTTCTGGCTTGCTCCTGGCAGGTACAATCTGCAGACGCCTGACCGTAGGTCAGAGTCAGGGCTCCTTGAACAAGAACTCGGGTCTTCGTCGAAGGCCCCGCGCATTCCAGCCCCGCTCAAGGAGATGAGGCCATTTCAACCTCCCGGGGGGCACGGAGAAGGGGGCTTGAGGTCACAGGAGGTCGGGTGTGCAGGGTCCAGAGGAGGTTCATCCTCCCGGAAGCTGTCGGGATGTGCAGCCCCGGCCCGCGGAGCAGACGCTAGGGGGGCCGAGCCGGGGGCCACCGGGGCTGCGGGCGGAGCGAGCCTGGCACGGTGCGGCCGGCGGCGGAACAGCCTTTGTCCTTTCCTGGCGGCTGCCGCGACGCGCTGTCCCCTGCATGTGGATGAGGCTGCGCGGGGCGCCCTTTCCTTACCCCCCACCCTGCCGGCAGCCTCTGGGCTTGCGGGTGGGGGTGGGGCCTCTCCTGAGGTCCGACGGCCGTAGGCGGACCAGGGGGTGGGGCGGGCTCTGGGGTCTGGGGTCTGGGGTCTGGGTTCTGGGGTCTGGGTTCTGGTCGCCGGCTGCGCGCGGGGCATCGTGCGAGAGTGGAGGAGCAGGGCATTTGTTGGACCAGGAGAGACCTTCGAATTTGGGGGCAGGGACCTAGAGATAGGGAGCCGAACGTTCCTGGGTGGACGTGCTGGGGGGACAAGGAGGGGGAGGCCACCCGGCGAAGCAGCTTCGGCCTTTGCGCTCCCGCGGTTGGAGCTGGCATTCTTGGCGCCCTCCACCTCCCACCCCAGAGACAAGTTCAGTGGCCGGCTCTCTTAAAGGAGCCTCGCGCAGGATGGGGTAGCAGGAAGCCGCAGAGAGCTAGAGGCTCTTGATCGTCGCGGGTAGTGGGGGGCTGGGGTCTCTACCTGCTGGTTTGACTCTTCCCACCCAGTTACCTTTGCAACGCTAAGATCTACTGAGAGAAGGTCCAGCCAGGGCCAGTGCACTCAGGAGTTGGCTTGAGCGTCACTGGCCTGTGGTTTTCGAGAGTAAGCCTCTCATGGCACCTGACTTGTGAAGTTATGTGTTTGAGGAGAAGGGGAGACTCTAGCACCCTGCTTGGGATGGAATTTGCATGTTGTTGTCCAGACACAGTCAGGAGGCCATTTTAGTGGAAATGAGCTAGAACCTTCAAACCCAATGGGAAGAAAAGGTTGGTAAAATTGGTTTTCCATCCCAAAGTCAGTCGATACAATTCCCCACATTAAAAGAAAAAAACAGGGAAAACCATAGGATCTTCTCAATTCAGAAAAGTTATCCATGATTTAAACAAACAATAAAACCTTCATCAAATTAGAAAAGAAAGAGAACTTTCTCAACCTGATAAAGGTATCTACCTAAACCCCAAACTCCCTGAGAAACAAAATCCTACAGGTAACTTCAGGTTTAATGGTGAAATGCTGAATGCTTTTTCATTGAGACTGGAAATGAGAAAATCTATACAGTTCTATACACCACCATACCGAAGGTCCTACCAGTGCAATAAAGCAGGTGTCCCCAACCCTTGGGCCATTGACCCGTACCAGTCTGTGGCATGTTAAGAACCAGGGCGCACAGCAGGAGGTGAGCGGTGGGTGAGCGAGCAAAGCTTCATCCTTATTTGCAGCTGCTCCCCAGTGCTAGTATCACCACCTCAACTCCACCTCAGATCATCAGGCATTAGATTCTCATAGGAGCACTGGTCCCTGGTACCAAAAAGGTTGGGGACCGCTGCAATAAAGCAAGAAAAGGAAGTAAAAAGGCACATCTTTTAGTGATCAAAATCCAGAACACTGACAATGCCAAATGCTGACAAGGATGTGGAGCCACAGGAACTCTCATTCATTGCTGATGGGAATGCAAAAATGGTACAGCTACCTTGGAAGAAAGTTTGGCAGTTTCTTACAAAACTAAAATACTCTTATCATGCAATCCAGCAATCATGCTCCTTGGCATATACCCAAAGGAGCTGAAAACTTATATCCACACAAAAACCTGCACATGAATGTTCATAGCAGCTTTATTCATAATTGCCAAAACTTGGAGGTAACCAAGATGTTCTTCAGTAGGTGAGTGGTAGGTAAGCTGTGGTACATCTACTAAATGGAATAATATTCAATGTTAGAAAGAAATGAGCTATCAAGCCATAAAATGGCATGGAGAAAACTTAACTATATGTTACTAAGTGAAAAAAGCCAGTCTGAAAAGAAGTAAAAAGGTATAAAAATAGGAAAGGAGGACTTATAACTGTCACATATGACATAATTGGATAGAAAATCTAAAAAAATTTATGAATAAACTTACAGTTTGTTAATTTAGCACTGCATATGAGTTCGCCATTTTAAAAAAAAGCCTAATTTTATTTCTGTATGTCAGCAACAATTAGAAAATGAAATTTTTAATAGCATAAAAATCAAATCTAGTGAATTATGTATACAATTTCTACAGAGAAAACCATAAAACATTACTGAGAGAAATTATAAAAGATATAAATTAATTGCAAGACATTCTCTGTTCATGCATTGGAATTTATGATGTTGGTTTTCTCTAAGTTGATCTATAGAATTGCTCTATAGATCCAATGCACTCACAAAGCCCCAAAGGTTTCTGTTGTGGTTTGCTTGGCTTTTTTTTTTTGGATGTAACTTGACAAGTTGAATCTAAAATATATCTAAAGAAAAACAAAGTTGGAGGACTTATACTACTAGGAGACAGTATGATACCAGTGTAAAGATAAACAAATTAACGAGCACAACAAAACTGACCCATCTATCTATGGATTCCTGTTTTATCACCACAAAGTTGACATTGCAGAACACTGGAGAAAGGACAGACTTTTCAATAAATCGTGCTGAATCAATTGAGTATCCATAGTAAAAAAAAAAAAAAAAAAAAGACTCTTCATCTCTACCTTACACCATACCCCAACACCAATTCCATGGATGTTCACGTGAAAGGTTATTGTACATCGAAAGGTAAAACCACAAAGCTGTTAGAAGAAGACTCAGAGAGAGAGAATAGATTTATTTTCTTAAATTGGACACAAAGAGCACTATCGGTAAAAATAGACTCCATTAAAATTAGAAATTTCTGTTAATCAAAAGCCATGATTAAGAGAGGAAAAAGTAAGCCACATGTGAGAAAAGTTATTTCAAAACATATATCTGATAAAGGACTTGTATCTGAAAAATATGAAAACGACTACAAATCAATAGGAAAATATCTTAAAATAGGTGCTTCACAAAAGAGGATGTCCAAATGGCTGGTAAACTGCTGAACAGGTGTTCAGTCTCATTAGTCATCAGGGAAATGCAAATGCAAACCAGAATGAGTTACTGCATATCCATGAGAACACTTAAAATTAAACACCAGTGTTGGCAAGGAAGTGGAGCATCCCAGGACTCTCACATACCGTTGGAGGGAGTGTGCATTGCTTCCACCAGTTTGGAAAACAATTTGGCAACAGTATCTCTAAATCCTTAGTGGCCCAGGATCTCCATTCTCTAGCAGACACCTGTTGGGTGCTGGCTCAGATCCTCTGACCTCTCCTTGCTGTAGAGACCTTGGCTACTTTTCCTCCCACTTCAAGTACAACATGCTGGCACCTCTCATCATCCCCAGGGCTTTTCTGCTACCCTCAAGGTGTGAGGTGTGAGATGATGAGGGTCCAACCTGGCACCCACAACTTATAACCAAAAATGCAGAGGAGTGAACAGACTTTGGTCTAACCTTTGATGATGGCAGATGGGAGTCAGTGGACAAATTCTTCCCTGTTCCTCATTCCAGACTGACTGTCATAAATCACATTCACAATGAAGCCTCTTGTGAGAAGTTCCCACAGGCCCAGCAATCAGATGCTCTTGGTGCCAAGTGATGGTCCGCTCAGAAACTCATCCTCCTATTGGCTGTCTTACCTTTCTGCCTCCCTCTCTTTCCCCTCACTCTTGATTCCACCCCTTCATTAAGAAGTACCACCTAAGCTTTTGCCTCAGGCTCTGTCTCTGGAGAGCCCAGGCTCAAATACACTCCCAGGTATATACCCAACAAAAATAAATATATAAATGCACTGAAAGGCATCTACAATATTATTCATTGTAACGCTCTTCACAACAGTTCCAAACTGGAAACCCAGATAACCATTATCAGTAGAATGGTTAACTACATCAGAGGACATTCAAATTATGGAGTCCCATACTGCAAAGGAGACGAACAAATTAACATGCCACAGTGTGGATCAGTCTCATAAACATAACATTGAGCACAAGAAGCTAAATGTAATAGTACATGCTGGAATGATTCCATTCACATGAAGTTCTAAAACAGGCAAAAATTAATGTAGGATGCGAAGCGTCAAGGAAGATGTCAACCTTGGACGCAAAGACTGGGGAGGCACGTGAGGGGGTTCTGGGGTGCCGGTCATGTTCTATTTTTTGATCTAGATGCTGGTTATATGAGGATGTTCAGTTTGTGAAAACTCATCAAGCAGAACACTTATGATTTGTACATTTTTTTGTGTGTAGGTTACACTCAATTCAACACGAATTGGCATCGCCCCTGGGTGGCACAGGATCTGCACTGGGGTGGGGTGAGGGGGTGTCTCTGAGTCTGCTCTTTCTCCACCAGCTCCTCACGGACGTTGAAACTGCTCCGCCCTCCCACGCTCACTCTGGCCTTGGCCCCTCTTCTTACCCGCAGTCCCAGCCCAGGCTTCCACCCAGGCAGCCTCAGTTTCTCCTCGATTTCCACTATCTTGATACTAAACCACTCCCTGTCCAAGTCTCAAGCATCTCTTTGTTGATGGTCTTGGGGACCCCTCTCTGCTTTTGTTTCATGAGGTTCTCGCCCTGGATATTGTTGTTGCCCCTTCCTGCCTTCTTTTCTCTCCTCCCTCTGCACCCTGTCTGGACAGCACGTACCCACGTCCAGTCCTAACACCCCTCAGGCAAGAGGACAAACAAAGGCTCCACATACCACATGCCTAAATATTTGGAAGTTACAAATGAAACTGCCATGACCCACTCCTCATCTGCACCCTGGCCCCGTACCCCACTCTCTGGCGCATGCTTTCCCCATGCTTGTCCAGATGGACACTATCAGCTGAGAGGAAAAGTAGCCAAGGCCTCTACAGCAAGGAGAGGTCAGAGGATCTGATTCATTTATGTTTGGTTATAGACCAAACATAAATGAATCAGGAGGCATTGGCTAGAATAAGTTCTTTGGGTGTGATCAGAGTGTTATCTATAGCAGGGGTCCCCAACCTTTTAGGAACCAGGGACCGGTGCTCCTATGAGAGCCTAATGCCTGACGAACTGAGGTGGAGCTGAGGTGGTGATGCTAGCTCTGGGGAGCAGCTGCAAATACAGTGATGTTTCAGTAAGAGAGATCATTTAACTTACGTCCTAACTGGGACACTTTTGAAAATGGAAGGGAATGCTATTAATAATTAAACCAGGACAACAGGTATAAAGCGGGACGTCTGAGCAAACTGGGATGTGTGATCTCTCTCTGTAAAGCCACTGTCCCTAGCTCTGCATGCTCGGATGGTGGTCCCTACCTTGTCTTGCCCATCCTGTCTCCCCGGCCTGCACCCCCCTCACACCTTTATGCTCATTTGTCCCTCATGAATTAGCCTGGTTATCACCTCCTCGAGGAAGCCATCCTGGTCCCCAGACTGGATGATGTGCCTATTCTGTGCCCATGTTGCTATGTCTCCTTGCTGCTTCTCGTCCCACTGGGCCAGGTGCTCCTTAAAGACAGAGACCCGGCCTTACTCCCAGCACATCGTAGGTCCTCAATGAAGATTCCCAGGTGTCTGACCTGGGAACAAAGAGATGCAGGTTCTAGTTCCAGCTCTGCCACTGACTTGTAAACTGGATGAGTCACTTGACATCTGTGAGATGGAGAGAGTGGAGGTGGTGCATGATCTCTCAGTGGCAACAGCTGTTCTGGGTGGCGGCTTGCTTAGGCTATGGGATTTTTGGGCCCACTGGTAAGAATAGGAAAATGGAGGGGAGGGGTAGTCTGTTGGGGAGTCTGGGACTCTCATGTCTCCCTGTGTCACCCAATGTTCTCCCCTGAGGTATAGCCCTGTGCAGCCTCCTGTAATTGGTAGTGGGGGCTTTGGCTAACAGGAACCACTAGAGAACATGAGAAGTTGGGGCTTCGGCCTCTGCTCTGGAACTAGGCTCTT
>NW_011888977.1:1280902-1287679 GCF_000151845.1 Pteropus vampyrus | reverse complement strand
CTAAACCACTCCCTGTCCAAGTCTCAAGCATCTCTTTGTTGATGGTCTTGGGGACCCCTCTCTGCTTTTGTTTCATGAGGTTCTCGCCCTGGATATTGTTGTTGCCCCTTCCTGCCTTCTTTTCTCTCCTCCCTCTGCACCCTGTCTGGACAGCACGTACCCACGTCCAGTCCTAACACCCCTCAGGCAAGAGGACAAAGAAAGGCTCCACATACCACATGCCTAAATATTTGGAAGTTACAAATGAAACTGCCATGACCCACTCCTCATCTGCACCCTGGCCCCGTACCCCACTCTCTGGCGCATGCTTTCCCCATGCTTGTCCAGATGGACACTATCAGCTGAGAGGAAAAGTAGCCAAGGCCTCTACAGCAAGGAGAGGTCAGAGGATCTGATTCATTTATGTTTGGTTATAGACCAAACATAAATGAATCAGGAGGCATTGGCTAGAATAAGTTCTTTGGGTGTGATCAGAGTGTTATCTATAGCAGGGGTCCCCAACCTTTTAGGAACCAGGGACCGGTGCTCCTATGAGAGCCTAATGCCTGACGAACTGAGGTGGAGCTGAGGTGGTGATGCTAGCTCTGGGGAGCAGCTGCAAATACAGTGATGTTTCAGTAAGAGAGATCATTTAACTTACGTCCTAACTGGGACACTTTTGAAAATGGAAGGGAATGCTATTAATAATTAAACCAGGACAACAGGTATAAAGCGGGACGTCTGAGCAAACTGGGATGTGTGATCTCTCTCTGTAAAGCCACTGTCCCTAGCTCTGCATGCTCGGATGGTGGTCCCTACCTTGTCTTGCCCATCCTGTCTCCCCGGCCTGCACCCCCCTCACACCTTTATGCTCATTTGTCCCTCATGAATTAGCCTGGTTATCACCTCCTCGAGGAAGCCATCCTGGTCCCCAGACTGGATGATGTGCCTATTCTGTGCCCATGTTGCTATGTCTCCTTGCTGCTTCTCGTCCCACTGGGCCAGGTGCTCCTTAAAGACAGAGACCCGGCCTTACTCCCAGCACATCGTAGGTCCTCAATGAAGATTCCCAGGTGTCTGACCTGGGAACAAAGAGATGCAGGTTCTAGTTCCAGCTCTGCCACTGACTTGTAAACTGGATGAGTCACTTGACATCTGTGAGATGGAGAGAGTGGAGGTGGTGCATGATCTCTCAGTGGCAACAGCTGTTCTGGGTGGCGGCTTGCTTAGGCTATGGGATTTTTGGGCCCACTGGTAAGAATAGGAAAATGGAGGGGAGGGGTAGTCTGTTGGGGAGTCTGGGACTCTCATGTCTCCCTGTGTCACCCAATGTTCTCCCCTGAGGTATAGCCCTGTGCAGCCTCCTGTAATTGGTAGTGGGGGCTTTGGCTAACAGGAACCACTAGAGAACATGAGAAGTTGGGGCTTCGGCCTCTGCTCTGGAACTAGGCTCTTTTTTCCCTCTTGGTTGTCAGAGCACCAAATTCTGCCCTGCCAGCCTCCTTCGCAGGGGCATCCTCACTCTCCCTGGCTGTTTCTTAAGGATGCCTGCCATTCCACAAGGTGCCACCAGAGGGCAGCCTCCTGGTCCCTTGCATAGACCTCTGTTGGGCTCTGTCCTAGGGTTTGAGGGCAGGCCAGGCTTCCTAGGACCAGGACCTGGCCTGTCCTCGGACCACTGAATTCAGCTGGGAGCCAGGCAAGTCCTTCCCAACGGCTGCTGCCTGAGTGGGGAGGCTCGCCTCTTGGCTGGAGAGGAGCAGGGGAGGCCCCGAAGGCCGTGGGTGCTGGCCTGGGTCAGGAAACTCATAGTGAAAGCAGAGAGATCTCGTAGTGAAATTCATTCTGTGCAGCACACCTGCCTCGGTGCAGGGCAGGGGAGGGACTGGGAGGCGACACAGCCTTCTGTGGTGGCGGTGGCGTGGAGGAGGGCCCAGAGCTTTATCTGATGAGCCCCAGCCTTTCTCACAGCGGAGCGGAGCTGCCCTGGCAGGCCAACCATGACCTGGTGGGCAGGGGCTCTGCAGGGCCCATGGGCCGGCTTCCCCACCTGCCCACCTCGCAGGGAGGCAGCAAGCCTGGGAAAGGCGTGGGCGGTGGAGTGGGCCCCGCTGGCGGGGAGCAGGCACCATGGGGCTGAGTGCCAATGCCCCCTGAGGCTCCAAACACCAACAAATGTTAAAACCGGTGACAAAAAATCGAGATGATCTATGTATATGCTTCTAGCAAAGCAAGACTTTTTAATGTGAAAACAAGACTTTGCACATCACCAGATATTATTTAGATCTGAGAACACATGGGCTCCTGGGATCTTGCGGAAGGTCATTCGAATGTCCTCAGTCCTGTGGGTAGCTCGAGGACCATGCGTGGAATGTCACTGGGGGACCACACAGAAAGTCTGAACATGGGATCCTGGACAGGACGGCCCTTTGGGTGCCCCCACCCGCAGCTAGAGCTCCCCCCCGGTGGGGGCACCCCTGTGCTGATTGACACCAGAGCCGGCAGGGAGGATGCGAGGATGATGTCCCTGGGTTGTCCCCGCTGCCTCGTCCCAGTGGGGCTGGGAGCCTGGAGTCCTCAGGACCAAGATCCGTTGGAACCCTTTGCTAAGAGGAAGATGGCGCGTCCTCTTGGGCCCCCCCTTACCTGGAGGGAGAAGTGTGAAGTCGGGATTCCACGGGCCTTAGTTGGCTTCAGGCTGCTCATGGGTTGGGGCCCCAGTCAGGCTGCCAAGACTAGGTCCTACCAGGAGGGAGGGCACTGTCTGGGGGAGATGGGAGCAGGGCCAGCACCGTGTTATCTCCCCACTTCGAAGAGGGAAAAGCTGCGGCACAGAGACTGGAAATAGTCCAAGGTCACAGAGCTGATAAAGAGGGAGCTGGGATAGCCAGATCCTGTCCCCGCAACCCCTGGGTGGCATGGGCCTCCCGGTCCTGGGGCTCCTCACCCCATACTGTCCTGGGGCTCCTTCTGGCACTCACCCCGGCCTGTCAGTTTGATGGGCAGAGACTCTGGTCTGCTAATGGCCCGATGTGGCCAGTCTTGTGAATCCAAGTGGGTCCAAGTGGAGGCTTCTTCCCAAAACTGCCTGTGGTCTTAAAGGGAGGCCCATACATAGGTCAGAGGATGTGTGGCCCCTACTGTGCTCCCACTGTGCCCCGGAATGGCTCAGACTTTCCTCAAGGAGCTGCCCACAGACCTCTGCTCTCTGAGCCACAGTGAGTGGCTGCCTACTTGTTCTCTGTCCTTTCCACAGCCCCACCTGCCCCTACGATGCCCCCGGAGCGCCCTCCAGGGCCCCTTCCTGCACTTGTTGATTTATGGGTCTGTAGTTTCCGCTGTGCTGCCTACTCGAAGACCCAGCCCCCCTCAAGCTGAGGGTCCCAGCCAAGCATGGGTCTTCTTTCCTTCATGCCCAGGTCTCCCCTACCTTCCCTCACCCGAGACGTACCCTTATTCTGCTGCTCAGGCAAGAACCCTGCGGATTCTCCTCATCTCCTTCACATCCCCCATCTCCTGTGAGCACCTAAATTTGGTCCGTCCAGTCAAACTTCTTGCCTCTTCTGTAAAGAATTGTATAATGCCTTCTTGCTGCTCCAAAATAAAATTCATAGATAATTGAATCTACAGTCATAATTTTAAAACTCAATATAATGTTCTAAATTTTAAAAAAGGGAAAATAAAAAGAAAGTAATTTATAACTTCATAATGCGTATTTGATTTGAAAAATGCCTGGATATGACCTACAGCGGACTCGGATGCGGGTTCTGCAGACTCGGAGGCTCTGAGTGCTGCAGACACAGGCGGCTCAGAGTGTCCGTTCAGGCTCAGATGGCTGCTGGAGCCACTGCGCCATCTCAGGGACATGATTTTCCCAAATGGCAAACAATTTTTGGTAAATTTCCAAATGAAAGAAGGTTCCATTCTCCCCTAGATTTTCATGCTTTTCGCATCCCCAGGAAATTCCGTATTTGAAAACCATGTAAAAAAGAAGTAAGTTCCAGACTCTGATCATTACCGACAGGGATTTCACCTCCTCCAGGACCTTCAGTCTCTGCACTATTGACCTGCTGTTGTGCACGGTAGGATGTCAGCAGCATCTCGAGCCTTGACCCGCTAGATGCCAGCAGCACCCCTACTCCAGGTCGCGATAATCAGAAATGTCTCCAGATCATGCCAAAGGTCCCCCGAGCTGGGAACCACTGACGTGTCTAAGTGTCCAGGGGAATATTCAGACACTGTGTGGGACATAAGACAGCTTGCTGCTGGGCAGGACACCCCCTACCCCCGTCACATCCCAGGCCCCCATCGACAATGCCCGTAGCACCCTCGTTACCACAACACAGACATTTGCCCTCTGTTCCTAAAACACCACATGGGAGAAGCATAGCCACTGTGGAGGGCTTCTCACCTACCTGGTTCTCTAATCCGGGGGTGGGGGTAGCCATGCTGAGAAGCCCCGGCCTCTTCCCTACACACGCAGTAAGATCTGCCATCCTGATTTCTCCCTCAGAGGAGGCCCAGCCACTGCTTCCTCCATGGCCCACGCACGGACACCTGGCCCATCCCTGCCGCGGCCCCAACGCCCCCAAGCTCCAGCCTTGCCTGCCTCGCCCCTCCTGCCTCTCCCTCCCAGTGGTATGGGGTCTTGTCCTTCCTCAGCACCTTTCCCTCTGGGGTACCTTGGAATTCCACCCAAGTCCAGGTCTGGAGGAGCTTTCTCAGCCCAGGTGTCTGTCTTCAAGGAGCCCCTTCCCTGCATGACTTTCCCCAGCGCCCCCAGCCCCATCCACCATCCCATGCTTCTCACCTGGCCCCCTCCTCCCTGGCCCCATTCCCAGTGCTGTTGTCAGAGTCTGGCTTCAAGAAGTTGGCATGGCTGAGACCAAGACTCAGTTCGATCCTATTTTCATTCACTGTGAGGCCTCGAGTGCCCCCTACAAACTGAAAGGGGTGCATACTTAGGGGCATACGTGGGAGAGCAGTGGATTACAGCACTGGAGGGGAGCAACTTGGGAAGGACCCAGCAACTCGGCGTCCTGCCCAGAACTTCTGCCCCTTCTCCCACAGGAATGTGGGAAGGGTGGGGGGCTCAGGTGGACACGAATTTCTCCAACCAAGAGTGCCCAGCCGGGAAGATCTGCCCTAATTTGAAATGGAGCTGGAGCTGAAGGAGAGCCTGGAGAGGCAGAGGAGTACCCTAATTCTTACCCGAGGGACCCTTTAAGGGGCCCAGCCTTGAGCCCAGCCCCTGGTACCCACCTAAACTTCCAGCTCCTAACGTGTCCCCGCAGCCTGGAGCACTGGTCATGGCAGGAGCTAAAGGCATCCTGGAGCTGGCCTTCACTTCTCTCTTTAGCCACCCCGAAGCCTGCCTGTCCCTGACCAAGGTTTATGCCAGGCAAGCAGGTGAGGGCTATGGGCAAGGGCAGCGAAAGGCCGCAGCCCCTCCTACCTGGCCACACCTCAGCCCTTGGCAGAGACCCTTTCCTGTCCTGTGGGTGCCCTGGTTTCTGAGACACCTCTTCTGTGCAGTGCAGTGACTGGAGGCCAGATTTGGGAGGGGGTCTGGCAGGCAGTACACTGGCGAATGAGGCCATCTCTAAGCTGGCAGGGCTGGGCGCACAGTGCTGAGGGATGTCTGGGTCCTGGGAGGACATAGGAGGGGAAGACCCTGATACTCTGCAGCCTGGGAAGTGAGGCATCAATGACTCCTGTCGCTGTCAGCTCCTTCTAGGCCTCAGTGCCTCTAACTGGGAAATGGGGAAATAGAAAAGACCTTTGTCCTCCTCTCCTGCTGGCATACCTGAAATGGGTCCCTTCAGGCCCCAGGCACCTCCCCACACTGTTGGTCGTATGTGCCCCATGTCTCAGTTGGTAGGGTTTGGGTATCCTGCCTACCAGGCCTTTCCCCCAGTTCCTCAAGCTCCTGTCAGTGATGCAAACAGCCTGGCCCTGGCTCAGCTGAGGTTGTTCTTGGCCAATGTGGACATGCCTGCTCCTGGGTCTGGCCTGGCTCCCAGGGCCCTTCCCCTGCCTGGTGTCAAGAGTCACCTCCCTCATTGGTGCAGGCTTTGCCCACAGGCTGGTTCTCTCAAGGCTTCTGGTCAGGATGGCAACCTCCTGCGTTCTTGCTGCTTCTCGACTTTGGCCTCGTGCCTCTGTCCTGGGTTTGTTTTTTATCAGCAGTGTCTGTGAGGCCCAGTGGCAGAGAGTCCAAGGTATCATTGCTCAATCCTCTCCAGTCCTCCCTCCTCAGGGTGGACTGGCTGGTCGAGGCACACCTGGGGATGGGGGGGTGGTGGGTGGCGGCTGGTGGCCCTGGGATACAGGGCCCGAGGATACCCCCGTGGCCTCAAGGGGCTTTGTCACTGTGTTGAGAAGGGTGAGCCTGAGAGAGGGTGTGAGAGTGAGCATGTGGGTGTGAGTCCTAGAGAGTCTTCGTGGGAAACTGGGAGAATGTGACTGGCCGGAGTCCTCAGGCAGGGGTGCCTTTGCTGCCTGGAACACCCTCAGGGAAGGAGTTTGGGGAATGGGGAAACAGTGCATTGGGAATGCTGGCCACTAGGTGTCACCAGGAACCCATGAGACAGAAGTACCAGGTGAGTGGCCAGAGTCCTTGGTCCCCCCAGGAGTGCCCACTCCCTTAGGCATGGGGTTCTCCCTGGTCTGTCAAGGTGCCTGAACATACACTAGCTGTGTTGGGCCAGTGAGGCAGCATTGCCCTGTCCAGGAGGAGATATTCTCCACAGAGGCCACCCTGTCCTTACCTCTGACCCACACAGACCCAGTGATGAC
>NW_011888977.1:1276777-1280852 GCF_000151845.1 Pteropus vampyrus | reverse complement strand
TAGGAGGGGAAGACCCTGATACTCTGCAGCCTGGGAAGTGAGGCATCAATGACTCCTGTCGCTGTCAGCTCCTTCTAGGCCTCAGTGCCTCTAACTGGGAAATGGGGAAATAGAAAAGACCTTTGTCCTCCTCTCCTGCTGGCATACCTGAAATGGGTCCCTTCAGGCCCCAGGCACCTCCCCACACTGTTGGTCGTATGTGCCCCATGTCTCAGTTGGTAGGGTTTGGGTATCCTGCCTACCAGGCCTTTCCCCCAGTTCCTCAAGCTCCTGTCAGTGATGCAAACAGCCTGGCCCTGGCTCAGCTGAGGTTGTTCTTGGCCAATGTGGACATGCCTGCTCCTGGGTCTGGCCTGGCTCCCAGGGCCGTTCCCCTGCCTGGTGTCAAGAGTCACCTCCCTCATTGGTGCAGGCTTTGCCCACAGGCTGGTTCTCTCAAGGCTTCTGGTCAGGATGGCAACCTCCTGCGTTCTTGCTGCTTCTCGACTTTGGCCTCGTGCCTCTGTCCTGGGTTTGTTTTTTATCAGCAGTGTCTGTGAGGCCCAGTGGCAGAGAGTCCAAGGTATCATTGCTCAATCCTCTCCAGTCCTCCCTCCTCAGGGTGGACTGGCTGGTCGAGGCACACCTGGGGATGGGGGGGTGGTGGGTGGCGGCTGGTGGCCCTGGGATACAGGGCCCGAGGATACCCCCGTGGCCTCAAGGGGCTTTGTCACTGTGTTGAGAAGGGTGAGCCTGAGAGAGGGTGTGAGAGTGAGCATGTGGGTGTGAGTCCTAGAGAGTCTTCGTGGGAAACTGGGAGAATGTGACTGGCCGGAGTCCTCAGGCAGGGGTGCCTTTGCTGCCTGGAACACCCTCAGGGAAGGAGTTTGGGGAATGGGGAAACAGTGCATTGGGAATGCTGGCCACTAGGTGTCACCAGGAACCCATGAGACAGAAGTACCAGGTGAGTGGCCAGAGTCCTTGGTCCCCCCAGGAGTGCCCACTCCCTTAGGCATGGGGTTCTCCCTGGTCTGTCAAGGTGCCTGAACATACACTAGCTGTGTTGGGCCAGTGAGGCAGCATTGCCCTGTCCAGGAGGAGATATTCTCCACAGAGGCCACCCTGTCCTTACCTCTGACCCACACAGACCCAGTGATGACGGAGCTAGTGAGCGGTGGGGAAGCAGCATCCCCTCTCAGCCACCTGCCCCTCCCTGGACCAGAATCCTGCTGCAGGGGGTCTCCTTCCTGCCAGCGCCTCCAGGTGAGCACGCTGACCTGCGCCCTGGGCCTGCCTGCCTGGCGAAGGAGGAGGGTAGAGTCCGGCTGGCATTTGCCCACCCCTGTTCCCACCCAGGTCCAGCTCGGCAGTTAGATTCCTAAAACCCCTCTCAGCCCCTCCTTCAGCCTTTTCTTGGCCCCTCTCAGACCCAGTCCCTACCCGCTACCATGCATTCACTCATGGAATGCTCGGCGAGGACCTACTGTGTGCCAGGAGCTGGGGATCCAGCCCCAAACAAGAGGGCTGGCTTCTACCCACGGAGCTCGCATGTTACAGAATATTAAAGTCTCCAAATAAATGAACTAGAGAATTTGTGATGGAGACACTGTCATACAGGAAATAATTCACAGAGGAACTGGGAGGGCTACGGGGATGGCTGCTTTTGGAGGTCCCCAGGAAGGGCCTTCGTGAGCAGGTGAAGAGGAGCTTGTGAACACCAGAGGAAAGGACATTCAGGACAGCTGAAAAAGTGCACGTGAAGGCCCTGAGGCGGGAACGAGCTAAACCTGCTGTTAGTGAAACAGAGGCCTGCGTGGTTGGGTTGCAGTGATGGAGGTTGGAGGGCAGGAGGAAACAGACCACAGAGGGCCTTTTTCTCCCCAGGGACACTCAGTGTGGAGAGGTCTTCGGGGGCCGTCCCCTCTGCGGGGCAGTGGAGTCCACCTGCGGGGGTGTGGCTGTAGGGCCCGTCTTGTCTAGGGCTGGTTGTGGCTGGCGGAAAGCGGATGCCAAAGCTCATGGCGGGATCCGACAGGACCCAGCCCTCACATCCCTGTGGGTGGAGGAGCAGGTAAAACCCCAAGGGGCCCTTTCCTTGCGGGTGGAGGGCTCCCCAGGGCAGGGCAGGCCTGGTCTGCGTCCAGGATCCGGGATAGCGTCTCCTTGGCTGGGAGCAAGTCGAAAGGGGTGAGGCAGAAGGAAGGGAGGGCAACAGCGTTCCTGTCCTGAGTCGCTCCGCTGCTCGACACCTCGCAGTGTCTCTGTATCCTTCCGAATAAGTCCGAAGGCCTAACCGTGGCAATGACCCTCCATCCAGCCCCCTGACCTCGCTCACTCCATCAGCCGCTCTCTCCGTGCCCGCTCGGCTGCAGCCGCACTGCTCCTTAAGCTGGCACACTACTGCCTCAGGGCCTCGTGCTTGCTCTTCCCTCTGCCTGGAATGCTCTTCCCAGACATCCTCAGGGCTCGTTTCCTCACCTCCCTCAGGACTACTCGAGGGTCTCGGGAAGCTTTCTCTGACCATTCCGTTGCAAATTGCATCCCTTACCTGGGTACTTTCTCTCCACTCTGTCTTGCTTTTCTCCCTGACCAACATTTGACGTTCTATACATTTTATTGCCGTCTCCCTCACTAGCCACGCTCCAACATGAGCTGAATGATCTGTTTTGTTCACTGATGTAGCCACACCACCCAGCACAGTGCCAGCACATAGCAACAACTACTCCCTGGGTGAATGACTGACTGAATGAATGGGGATGAGTCCCCATCTCTCCTGACCTCGTCTGGCCACTGCGGGACCGTCCTTAGGCCTTAGCTTCCATTCTCTGGAGCTGAGCCAAAGGCCGGAACAAGGTGCCGTCTGCCCCAGAGGTCCCTAGGCTTTGTCATGCTCTGCTTGGTCCGCTGTGGGTCTTGTCACACCTCTTGGAGGGAATTAAAGAAGGTGGTCCCCATGGGGAGCTTCCTAGGGCCAATCTAAGCTCGAAATATCAGGTCAGTCTGGAGCTAGGGTGGCAGAGCCACTGATCACAGCACATCTGGACCTGCTTGATGCCCCTGCGAACCATGGTTTAATCCAGCACTTCACATTCGATGACCTTAGGCAAGCAGTGCGAGGAGCAGAATGAGGACGTTGTGCTGCATCCCACGTGTTTGCCACACGGAGACACTGGGGACTTATGGAAAGATGCAGGGAACCACATGGCAGGGAGAGACAGGCCGTAACTTCCTGCCTTCTTTGGGGTGGGTTCTTGGGTAGAGATGCCCTATGATCAGGGTCTCCCCATGCCAAAGCCTAAGTGGTGAGGCAGCGTCTCTCCTGGGAGCCTCTCACATACATGCTTTTCTACTGGACAATGAAGTCTGCCCCCACCCAAGGGCTGGTCCCCAGGGCACCCCAAGGCCGCCCAGCTCTAAGGTGGGCCTTGTTTCTTCTTATTGCCTCTTTTGGTTTTCAAGAGGTATTTATATCAGAAGCCCACTTAAGATAATATTGTACACCTGGCAGGAGACGATGGCATTAAAGCCCAGAGAATTGCTCTAAAAGATTTGACTGACTCCTGGAACTGAAAGGTCAAAATCCAGCCTAGACATTTAAAAGCATGACATCTTTGGAGAAACGCCTTCGGAAGCCCAATACTTAAAAGCATCCTCTTTTGAGGAGGGAGGTAGGGAGCGGGGAGCATCCCTTTTGGGAGAACTTGGAGGGACCTGAAACCACCCCAGGGGTTCCTTGGAGTGCAGTGTGCAAATCATAGATATCCACCTACTGCTCATCCAGGGACGAACCCCATTGCAGTGAAGGGGGCCCCTTTTCCTGACAATGGCTCTTAGAGCCAATTTATAGTACCCAATGTTCCCAGCAGAGGTCACTGCTAGGAGGAGGCCCCAGCCAGGCTTTGGTGGCATCAAGGAGAGCTCTGGACCACAGTGGGCCGCGTGCCTCTGCCTCAGTGGCAGTGACCTCAAGCCTAGGTCTGCTATGAGCCAGGGGCCACCGCATGCCCTCCCAGTGGACAGAGCTGCCCTCTGGCCACATGGCCAGCTTGGCCAGGGCTGATCAGAAGCCGTCAGCTCTAGGACAGCTGCCAGGGCC
>NW_011888977.1:1274900-1276727 GCF_000151845.1 Pteropus vampyrus | reverse complement strand
CATCTTTGGAGAAACGCCTTCGGAAGCCCAATACTTAAAAGCATCCTCTTTTGAGGAGGGAGGTAGGGAGCGGGGAGCATCCCTTTTGGGAGAACTTGGAGGGACCTGAAACCACCCCAGGGGTTCCTTGGAGTGCAGTGTGCAAATCATAGATATCCACCTACTGCTCATCCAGGGACGAACCCCATTGCAGTGAAGGGGGCCCCTTTTCCTGACAATGGCTCTTAGAGCCAATTTATAGTACCCAATGTTCCCAGCAGAGGTCACTGCTAGGAGGAGGCCCCAGCCAGGCTTTGGTGGCATCAAGGAGAGCTCTGGACCACAGTGGGCCGCGTGCCTCTGCCTCAGTGGCAGTGACCTCAAGCCTAGGTCTGCTATGAGCCAGGGGCCACCGCATGCCCTCCCAGTGGACAGAGCTGCCCTCTGGCCACATGGCCAGCTTGGCCAGGGCTGATCAGAAGCCGTCAGCTCTAGGACAGCTGCCAGGGCCAGGGCCATAGGGACTGGTAAGGGTTTCTGGCTAAGCCCAGATCAAGCCATTCCAAGGGACAGCTGGAGTGTCTCTCCAGTCAGCGCCTGGAAGGGGGCCAGCCTAGCTTCAAGCCCTGGCCAAACACATGTAAATACACGCAAACACACACACAATGCACCCATGTGTGCACATAATCACAGAGTTCACACGTGCACACAACTAAATGTTCACAGATGTACTCAGTGCACATAAACACTCAAATAATATGTGCACACACAAACACATGCACCGAGCACATGGATGTACACACATGCAAATACACACGCATGAGTGCACTCACACGCACATACTCTTCTCTCTCCCCAGGCAGCCTCAGGGTGGCTGCAGAAAGACCTTTGGGTCCAGCCCGTTTGGGATGAGTTCAGTTGGAGGAGGTGGCCCCTTCCTCTCCCTTCCTGTCATGGCAGCACTTCTCTGGGCTAGCCTTGACCCAGCCTGGACCGGTGAGTATACAAGAGTGGGAGGATTAAGGGGCAGCGGGAGTGTCTGGCACCTCTGGGAGTTCTCTGGGCAGAGGCTGGGATGGGAGTGTAGTGGACTCACTGTACCTTTCTGGGATGGGAGGGCGCTGGCATTGTGCCTGCATCCCACAGAAGTCAGCGGGCCATAGGGTCCCGGGGTAGGGGCACTGCCTGACTCTGGGGTGTTATGGTCACTGCTGTGTTGGAATGACCTGGGGCTTATGCCCTAGAGCAGTGAAGGCCGGGGGTGGCTTTGGAGGTCCCCTGCAGCCGTATGCCCCTCCCCGAGAAGGCCAGTCCAGCTCTCAGCCTGCTGTCCTCTCGAAGAGGAGGTTAGGCTATTGACTCTTCAGTTTCCAACTCCCCCACGCCCTGTAATGTCAACCTGTGAATGCTTGGGGGCTGGAGCACGTGACCTCCCATTCCCTGTTGTCCCCTCTGGCTACATAGGCCTAGGTGCACTGGACCATCAGCCATAGGTGATAACTGAAATTGCCTATGAAAAGCAGTCCCCTGCCTGTCTGGCAACCTGGCGCCGTGAGAGGGGTTCTGTAGCCCACTGCCCCTGATCCCAAGTAGCCTGCTCTGGAGTAGGCTCTGCTGAGTCCAGTGCGCTGACCACCAGCCCATGCCCATAGCCCTTGGCAGGGACAGAGTTCTGTCACCTCCCCTACCAGATCAATACCTTCAAGGCTTCTGTCAGCAAATCTTTGACCTCTGACCTGGCCACACACTGTGACCTCTGAAGCTATGTGTCTTTCCACCAATCCTTGCCCTGGTCTTTGGGGTGGATGAGGGGTGACTTTCTGGCTGCAGCCCAGGCTGCGAGGGGAC
>NW_011888977.1:1271047-1274850 GCF_000151845.1 Pteropus vampyrus | reverse complement strand
AACTGAAATTGCCTATGAAAAGCAGTCCCCTGCCTGTCTGGCAACCTGGCGCCGTGAGAGGGGTTCTGTAGCCCACTGCCCCTGATCCCAAGTAGCCTGCTCTGGAGTAGGCTCTGCTGAGTCCAGTGCGCTGACCACCAGCCCATGCCCATAGCCCTTGGCAGGGACAGAGTTCTGTCACCTCCCCTACCAGATCAATACCTTCAAGGCTTCTGTCAGCAAATCTTTGACCTCTGACCTGGCCACACACTGTGACCTCTGAAGCTATGTGTCTTTCCACCAATCCTTGCCCTGGTCTTTGGGGTGGATGAGGGGTGACTTTCTGGCTGCAGCCCAGGCTGCGAGGGGACAGGAGTATGAGGCTGTCTGCCTCCGCGATCCAGCCTCCTCCCTTCACTCCATGCTCAGGGCCACAGTCAGCAGCTGCCCATGGGGCAGGTGGGTGGCTGCTCTGTGAGGGGCCCTGCCAGGCACAGGGAGAGGTGGGGCCCCGGAGCAGCACAGAGATGTGAGTGAAGGATCTGGAGGCTTCCTTCTGGGGCCCAGGGGCCTTGAGAGGTCCAGCCATCAGGGGAGGGACCCTGGGCTTCCTCTCTTCTGTCTGAGGTCTACTAAGGCGCCATTTCTTCTCAACCCCCACTCCCCACAAATGGCTATGCAAGGGTGCCTGAAGCTCAAAACCCCCATCCTCAGTGCAATACTAGCTGAGAAGGACTCCCAGGTAGGGTTGGCAAGCAGTCCGCGCTGGCCCCACAGGCAGGGCACCAGCTCTAGTGGATAGAGGCTTCCATCCTACTGGCCCTTCCCTGCAGCCAGTGTCCTGACCAGTCTGTGTCTCAGCAGCCCTGACCGGAGAATGAGGAAGGGGCGGCTCAGAGGCCTCCGGGTGCTCCCCAGGCCTCGAACCCTTTGGTTCAGCCAAGAGAGTCGCTGTTTTGGCAACCCCGTCCTGCCCGTCCGGCCCGCTCCAGCCCAGGGCGGAGTTAGCCCGTTGTCCCCTTAAAGTCCCTTGTGGATGCCGGGAGCCTTGTCCCTTGAACTGCCCCGGGATGCAATTTAGGGAGTCCTGGACTCCTAGGTAGACATCACTGAAACTGCCCCCAGAGGGTCTGGCCAGGATGACAGGCCACTCTCCATGTGACCTTTCCTGGTCGCCTTTCTCTGCTCCTGGAGTGTCTGCATACTGGCTCCTGCTTCTGAGAGGACACCCCTCCTCTACGTGGGCATTCGGAAGGCCATGGGGCCCAGCACCTCTGCCCGGGTCTGTCTGGATCTGCAGTAGGGGCAGAGGCAGCGGCCTAGAAACTTCAGTCATGAGCAGGGAGGGAGAGGAAGGAAAGAAAGCGGGGAGAGGACCGGAGGAGCAGGCTGGATGGGGCTGCCCCCTGAGATGGGAGAGGCAGGTGAAGAGCACTTGGAGGGGGGCATAACACATTGCAAATGAGAAACGGGCTCAGACAGGCAGGTAAGGGGAGCGGCCAGGAAGCCCGATTTTGGAATGGAGCAGTCCTCATTTTCCCCCTGACTCCATCAGCCTCTACCTAGACCTCTGACAGGGGCTGGCCCCAGGGGGAGTCCTGGCCCACTGCAGGGACTCTTCAGGTCCTGCCTATCTGTCCCTCTGGGGCATTCTCAGGAGCCAGGAGTGACAGGCCAGACCTGAGGTAGAAGACTGGTTGGGCTGGCCTGGGCTGGTGGCTGTGTGGACAGCAAGCCCTGAGGTAGTGGGCGGGGTGGAGTGGGGGTCCAGGAAGCCTGACTGGGGTATCTTGAGGTCCATTTCTTACACCTGGCTTCAGCCACGTGCTAGGCCACCCCTCCGCTCCCCATGCAGTCCTCTGGGCTTTCTGAGAGTCTCGGTTTCTTTTATGCTTAAGACCTGGGTCTGTCAGGTGGGAACAGCTTGACTCAACCCAGTCATGGGGTCCTGGACTAGAGGAAGTGGGGGAAAAACCATGGTAGTGGTCACGCGTGGTGGGGGACCCCTTTCTGCCTGCCTTGAGTTAAGCCTGCTGCCTAGTTACCTGACCCAGAGAGGTGAGTGACCTGCACAGTTTCCCCAGGAGGTGGAGCCGGACTTGAACCCAAGGCTGGGAGTCCCAGGCTGCTGAGTGGGAAATCCTGCCGTAAGAGCAGACACAGGTCATGGGCCCTGTGTGGGTCTGGGCCATGCTCCTCTCCCCTCCCAGTGCTCAGGGCCTTGCTCCCTGGCAGAGAGGCAAATGTGCCCCGGGCTTGCTGGGCCCCTGGGGCTTTGGGTAACATCCAGAGGGACAGAGATAGATGGGGTACAGATAGCATCACAGCCCTGGTCCCTGAGGTGTGCCCTCCCTGGCCTGTGCCCTCCAAGAGGGCTAAGGACGTGGTGGCCCCATAGAGGAACCTAGTTCTAATGATCACAATGGGGCTCCTCGTGCTACCTGTGGAGTCCCAGGCTCCACAAAAGATACCTCATCACGTGGCCCAGTTGTCAGACCTATACTCTGACAAGTGCATGCAGGCACACATACATACTGCACACAGACATACACGCCACACCCAGACCCACACATCGCACAGACACGTACACCACACACAGACACAGATACAGACACACAGACAGCACACGCAAAAATGTACGTCACATACAGACACACAGGCTACACACATACATATACCACACACAGACCCATATATCACACACAGACACAGACATATGCCCCATACTGACATACACACTACACTGACACAGCTCAGAGATACACACACCACACACACAGACACATCCACACACATAAACACATACTCCACACTGTCATAGCCTATGGACAGCATGCATGTGCACATCACACACACAGGCCCACATAAAACACTGATACAGTCCATAGACTCACGCATCACAGACACAGACCAATATACCATACACTGACATACAGGCCCCACTGACATGGCCCATAGCCACCACACACTGACACAGCCCACAGATACACACAGACCGTGCTCTGACCCTGCCCATACTTGCCACACACATCCGGCCCCACTAAGCCAATAGACTCAGAGCCAGCCAAGTCACCCTGCAGGCACCCAGGGACCACAGAACCCTGCCCCCATCCTAGAGGTTTCTCAGCCTCCGCTTAGCAAAACCTGGAGCTCAGGGAGGGCTGGGTGTCCTGGGGTGAATGCCTCATGGCAGAAGTTCAGAGGGGAAACGGGCTTCCAGTGGGGTGTCCTGTGGAGGGAGCAGGGACTTAGGTACACTTTGGGCTGTGCAGCTAGATGCTGAGGCCTGGGGCTGTGGGATGTGTCCGTACCTTATATCGTTTAGGGCAGAGGCTGTCACCTCCTTGGGACTGCCTTGAAAGGCCTCTTGCTTCCTTCAGACCAAGTACCTCTCTCCAACCCTGGGGTAAGCGTGGGCACAAAAGAGGCCTTGGTCTTTTTGATTCCCCATATATACCTCCGTGGCTCACCTGGGGTGACTTGTGGGGTCCCCACCCTGCTGATCTCCTGCCTTAGAACACAGGAGTTCAGATGCAGGAGTCCCTACACCTAGTGCCCAGAACTAGGGACCTGGTCCATAGGGGGGCCCCCTGTTCTGGGCTGAGACCTACCATCTCCTCCAGGGTGTGGAGAAGGCCTTTCTCAGGCTGTGTGAGCTGGTTGAGACAGAGGTCTCATCTTGGAGAGCTGGGCCCAGGAGACCTCTGACCCACTGCATTTGCCTGACATTCCACCACTGGAGCAAGATTCTTCTGCTGCTAAGTGCCCAAGGCTCCTGTATATGCCTCATAGGCTATTTGTGAATGGATTAGAAGGGATAGGAG
>NW_011888977.1:1259561-1270997 GCF_000151845.1 Pteropus vampyrus | reverse complement strand
CAGAGGCTGTCACCTCCTTGGGACTGCCTTGAAAGGCCTCTTGCTTCCTTCAGACCAAGTACCTCTCTCCAACCCTGGGGTAAGCGTGGGCACAAAAGAGGCCTTGGTCTTTTCGATTCCCCATATATACCTCCGTGGCTCACCTGGGGTGACTTGTGGGGTCCCCACCCTGCTGATCTCCTGCCTTAGAACACAGGAGTTCAGATGCAGGAGTCCCTACACCTAGTGCCCAGAACTAGGGACCTGGTCCATAGGGGGGCCCCCTGTTCTGGGCTGAGACCTACCATCTCCTCCAGGGTGTGGAGAAGGCCTTTCTCAGGCTGTGTGAGCTGGTTGAGACAGAGGTCTCATCTTGGAGAGCTGGGCCCAGGAGACCTCTGACCCACTGCATTTGCCTGACATTCCACCACTGGAGCAAGATTCTTCTGCTGCTAAGTGCCCAAGGCTCCTGTATATGCCTCATAGGCTATTTGTGAATGGATTAGAAGGGATAGGAGGGCCAAAGGCAAGTGGAGCCCTGGAGCGTGCGGCTCCCAGGAAGAGCTGGTTTTCCTGGTCCAGTGGGGCTCTTCCCAGAGGTCATGTGTGGTAGACAGTGAGACTTTGAAGCACCAGGGCTGCTGTCCCCTTCCCCACTGAGGCCCAGAATGGCAGTGATAAGGTGGCAAAAGTTGGAGCAGGTGCTGGGCTCCAGCTCATGTGGTGTCTCTTGGGGCAGCCTCCTTTCCCTCCTGGGCAGAGCAGAGCGGTCACTGCCCACTGGCATCACTGCCCAGTGAGTGTCACCACTGCCCACTAGGCTTCGCTGCCAGCAGGGAGTCAGGGTAGCAGAGGTAGCAGCCACCAGGTCTTTGTAGTAAATCTAGACACACACAGATAGCAAAGGCCTTTAGTTTTCCTGAGAGGGGCCCCAAGGAGGATGCAGCCCTGGGGTCACCGAGGGTGAGGGGCCCCTTCTCTCAGGAGGCTCCCATGCCTGGGTCTGGTTAGACTCCACCCCTCCTCCTGACCAGCTGGAGGCCACAGTCCCCTAGTCTCAGGCTTGGGCCCTTCTGGAGGATGGCAGGCCAGCCATCTGGGCAAGAGTTATGCTCACAGCCAGGATGGGACGAAAATAGGAAGTGGTCTTCAGTGCCAGGCGGGTGCCCGCCCGCCATTCTTCCTGGGTGTGGGGGCGGCTACTCCTGGGAAGGGCCTTAGTCACCCGCCAACGGCTGCAGGGAAACCTGCATTCAGCCTCTGGGAAATGTTGTGGGCCCTCCAGCTGGACCCCCCAAGGCAGACTCAAAGGTCCATACTCCTGGGGTACCCATTAGGAACCAAATTGTGCTGAAGGTGTCTTCTGGTTATTCCAATGGATCTTCCCTGCCAGGTAGGCCCACGTTACAGATGAGGAAGCCAAGGCCCAGAGATCTGCTCAGGGTCTCACGGCCAATAACTGACAGTGTCAGGACTTGAACTTGGAACTGTCTGAGCCCAGGGTCCAATTGTAAGGAGAGTGAGGCCCAGCCCTCCAAGGGAAGGGCTCCCTGGGAGGTGATACTTGAGCTGACAAAATGAATATAAGGGAGAAGCCTGTCCCAGCCAGAGAGAAGAGCAAATGCAAAGGCCCTGAGGCAGGAACAGGTTTGGAGTGTTCGAGGAACAGACAGGAGCCAGGGAGCAGTGGTTCCAAGATGCAGGCCGTGTCCACCATACAGATCGTCTGAGTCTGGTCCCCACCTCTGAGAGGGTGAGCATCTGTCTTTAGCTAAGTGTTGCCAGATCCAGAGCCAGACAGGGAAGTTGTTCTGGATCTCGCAATGGGTGGAGAATTCCTGCTTTCGAAGATCTGTATGTGGAGACGTAGGACTTTCCCCAACATCTTTTCAGAATATGGACTGAGGATAACAGGAAGTGATGACAGCTTGGCTCCACCATAATCGATGGCTGACCCATCGTTACCCTCTGTGCTCCAGGCAGACCCACAGGATCCCTTGTCTTAGACACTGAGATGGGAGTTTCTCAGAGGGGTCGGGGCAGTGGTGGGATTCTGGTTCTCCAGTTCCATTATGACCTTGCCCTGATCACGGGCGTCTGGGGTGCAGCTGAGCCTACGATGAGACAGCCTCTGATGAGTGAGCAGTGTATACTTCCCGGCTGCCCACCAGAAAAGGATGCCATGGTAGGCTTGTGTGGGAAGCACAGGTAAGTTTCCACTGATCCAGGGTGGGTATCTCATAGAGAAAGAGAACATAGAAGTCTAGCTAAAAACAACCTAAGATAGCTCATAGGGGAGAGAAGTTGCTTCTGGGGAGGGGTCAGGAAAAACACTAAAGACATAGCATCTGAGTGGAGCATAAGGAACAGATCAGGTGGAGATGTAGGGAAGGTGTGGCTGTGCCCAGAAGCCAGTGTGGCTCCAGTGTTACAGAGGTCACTTATGGCTTTGACCTCACTCTCACAACCTTGTCAGAACCACAGGGCTGGATTGCTGGCTTTCTCTTGCCACTTTGTCTTGTTCTCCTCTGGAAAGCATGTCTTAGTTTCTGACCTTGGCTTTCACCACTTCCCTGTCTAAAATGCCCATCCGAAGTGAAGCAAGACCTGAGTGGTCCATCTCCCCACTCTGCCCACCCATGACTTTTTTCGAAGATGGTCAGTCCTCCTCCTGATCTAATGATTGCTACTTTCTCACCACAGATCTTGCCTAGAGCCCACTTCTTTGCACCCCAGTTCTTTATTTCACTCTAGTGTAGTGGAGTGTGGGATTCTTGATGGAAAGTTATTTTCCCGAACATCTGGACTGTATGATTCTCTAGTCTTCTGACATCCATTGTGGCTGACGAGAAGTCTGTTGTCAGTCTAATTGTCATTCCTTTGTGGTAATCCCTCATTTCTTCCTGCTGCTTTTAAGATCATCATTTCATCTTTAATGTTTTGCAGTTTTACTATGGTGTCACTTCAGTTTTATTTATCTTCCTTAGGTCTCAGTGTGCATCTTCAATGTGAGGACTCATGCCTTAGTTCTGGAAGGTTTTCAACCATTAGGTCTTGAAATTATCTGGTTCTCACTTTCTAGAATTCCCATAATAGGCATCGTGGACCATCCTGGACCTTCTCATTCTATCCTCTAAGACCCCAGCCTCTCATATTTTCCTTGTTTCTGTACCTCTCTGCTGCATTTCATGAAATTTCCTCAGATGTGATTTCCAGCTTTGTAATTCCTGCTTCCACCGCAACTGATTTGCTATACAATCCATCTGCTGAGTTCTTATTTTATGCTGCAATGACTTTGATTTCTTTTGAAATCGATTCTGTATTTTTAAATAATAATTTTTATTATGTCTTCCGCGCCCTCTTCTATCTCCTTAATAATTTAAAATATACTTATTATGTAGTCTTTTTCAAATTATTCCAATATTTCTAGGTGTAGTGGCTTGCTTTTTCGGGTCGTTAATAATTTCTTTCTACTGTGAGCCCGTTGTCTTCACTGAGTACTTTTTTTTTCCTGTAGTAATTGTCCTGAGCTGTGGGAGTGTCCATATACATAAAGTGAGTGGAAGTAAGCTTCTCTCATAGTTCTAACAGTTTTTCTGTTCATTTCTAGATTCGGAATTTTAAAACCCCTGGACTGTATAAATTTGAATCTCACATTTACTCATGGCTCTAGCTAAGGTTTTGGTTTCTCAAAGGAGACTTCTTTTTTCCACCCCAGAAGGATGGAAAGCTTCATTGAGCTATTTTCGGTCAGCTTCACAAGTCGCCTTTGTGGGGGGGCAGTTCTTTTAGCCCTGGGCTTTAGCCCAAGGTCACTTCCCCGCTCAGCACCTCTGGAGTCCAGGACACATACCCTGTTCCTGATTCTGCCCTGATTCTGAGCCTTTTCGAGTCTCTCTGGCCTATGACCCTAACTGGGTGCCTCCACGGCTCTAGGTGACTTGATTCATGCCCCACAGTACATCTCCTTGACCTTCCCTTGAATGAAACCTCCCAGCTTCACCATCTCCCTTCTAGTCCCAGGGACTCTCCTTAGTTGCTCCAGGTTCTGTGACATAGTTATGCCCAAAACCCCAGAAGGGGCCTAACAGTATGGATCCCTTGATAAGCGCAGGCGCCAACTCCCAAGAACCCCGGATTCTGATCAGTGAGACTCTTTAGCCCATGACATTCTAGCACAAAACCGTGAAACTGCTCAGTGGAGCCCTGGCACTTTCTAGCCATTGATCTGATGCACCTAGATGAATGGTTCTTGACCTGGGACAGTTTTGTCCTCCTAGGGGATATTTGGCTATGTCTGGAGACATTTTTGGTTGGTGTGACTGGTGGTGGTGTTGATGGTGGTGAAGTGTCACTTGCATTTAGTGGATAGAGGCCAGGGATACTGCTAAATCTTCTACAATGCACACGACAGCCCCAACCACTCAGAATCAATTATCTGGCCTAAAACGTCAACAGTGCCACTGTTGAGGAACTCCGATGGCTGCTGCTTCCCTTCCTCAAAGTGGCTCCTGACTCCCCAGGGGCTGAGCCCTACTTCTGCAATGGAACGGAGGGACAGAGGCTGCCACAGGCTGAGGGTGCATCTGGAAGAAGGGTGAGTCTCATCGGACCCAAAGAACCTCCATGGACCCAGATGCCTCCATGGCTCCCAGTTCCCAAACAGAGCCCCGAGTGAGCCCATGAGCATCACATAAGCTGTCCTACCTGCCCATGGGGCCTCCCGTGCGGCTCCCTCCCTTGTGTAGCCTGCACGCGCCAGTGACACATGCCTGTGTGATGTGGGGAGCAGGCCCCGTGTGATGTGGGGAGCGGGCGTGTGGTCGTTGGAGCAGGCCAGGCCCTCCTGGGAGTGGTGAGGACATATCTCTGGTGCCATCTTTCCTGTTCTGATAAATAACTGATCTGTGGTTGAGGCAAGAAGGTCACCTCTGCCCAGGGAAGCTCAGGAACAAACCACTTGTGACCGGTGGGAAGAGCCCCGGGTGGGGGCAGCGGGAAGTCTGCCTTCCCTGGCCACCAGGCTGCTGGGGGCAGATTTCAGAAAAGGGAAGTGCTGCGCTGGGGCAGCGCTTCCTGTGGTGGCGGCAGCCAGGGCGTCAGGACAAGCACAGCAAATCAGAGGGTGCTGCCCTACCCCGGGAGGGGCGAGGGGAGCCTTCCCTGGTCAGGAGCCCTGGCCCGAGGGTCCACGGCTAGGCACGATCTGCCGCTGTCCTCCGTGGGTTCGGGCTGGGGGGCCCTGGGGATGGAGGGACTTACGAGGTGCCCGCGGGACTGTGGCTTCGCTGTTTGGGAGCCTCCAGAGCGACACTCTGCTCTCAGCGCGGATCCAGCTAGGGCCTGGTTACTTGCTCCCTGCCTCTCATTACCTCCAGGCCCTGTCTGTCCTGCACATGCTCACACAGTTCCCTTGGCCGGTCCTCCAGGCACTGAGTGAAAGCCCACTGCCCCTACCTCCAGGAAGCCCTCAGCCCCTGGCTGGGGTGCTCTGGGAGACCCCCTTCCTCCCTGAAGGAAGGCTCAAGCCCCGTAGTCTGTGAGAGGCCCGCTCAACTCCTAACGCCTCTCAAGCAGGCAGCGGTCTGTACTCTTCTGTCTCTTGTTAGGGAGGATTTTGGAGCTGGAGCCTAGGAGCAAGGGTGTGGCCAGGCCTCCACGGCTCCTGGAACCCAGCCTCCCTCCTCCAAGCCTGGACTCTGATCCCGAGGAGTGCCCAGCCTGAGAAGAGAACAGAAGGGAGGGCTGTGGCCCCCATCCCCCCACCCCATCCCTGCTACCTCTCTCTGGGTAGAGTCCCACCCACAGCTCCTTGACTATCCAGATTCATTCCAGCCCCACCAGACCCCACCAGGACACAAAGAAACCCTGGGGCGCTACTCTGTCCCCTTTGCCCTGGCCGAGCCCCCGTTCCGGTGAGCCCTGTGGACAGAGAGCTGGCTCAATGAGCCCCCAGCTGTGCAGCCTACAGCCCCAGTGTGCACCCCCTGAGGCTCTGAGGGCCAGAGCTCCCTGGGCTGATGGGGGGAGTGGGGGTGTCATGGTGGGGGGCTGCAGCTGCTGCTTCTACCTCCCTGGTCCCAGCAGAGGTTGGGTCAGTGAAACCAGTACCCTGCCCTTACCCACTGTATTCAGAGCCTACGAGCAGTGCCCAGGGATGGCCATGTCCCCCAGGTCCCCGAGCGCTCTGTCTCCACCTGTGCCCTCCGTTTTTACTCTCCGCATCCCTCTTGACCTTGAGTCACCTCTTCTCTCACTCTCTGTCCTCACTCAGCCTCTTCCGTTTCTTCTCCCTCCAGCTCCCGGGACCCCAGCCCCTCTCTGTATATATTTATACACCTGTCAGCCTGTCTTTCTGTTGCTCTCAGCATTTTTCTCTCTCCTTATCTTTTCCATCACCCCACACTGACCCCGGCTCCTCTCTGTCTATGTCTGTCTCTATCTCCCTGTCTCTATCTCTCTGTCTCCATGTCTCCATTTCTTTCTTTCTGTCTGTCTGTCTCTCTCAGTGTTCACTCTGGTCCCTGATTGCCCTTAGTCCCTACTGTCCAGAGCCCCTGCTGTCCCTCGGCTGCAGCCTTGGCAGGGCCCGCTGGGGGCATTTTTTAGTTGCCCACGGGCCCTCATCCTGTTATCAGTTGGAAATGAATCAGATTAGGAAACGGGGGAATGGGGGTGTTATCGCTGGGTGCACACGGGGCGCTCGGCTAATCTCTGGTGGCCCTGGGTTCGAGAGGAAATGCAGTTGCGACACTGAGCCCTTCTTACCGTCGCTGTCATGCCCGTGGCCGGGCGGTGGGGATACGGTAGGAGAGTGGAGCGGGAGAGGGCAGAGGGCCAGGCCCCAGCCGGCCCCGGGCATATGCACACCCACGTGGGGACACTCGCACTTGTGCATACGTATGCACGCACACGCACACGGAGCCTCCCGGACTCTTGCACACCTTCCTCACCTTGCACCTGTCCTTCCTTTGCCTTTGCACACCCACCACCATGCCCTGACCACCACCGCTCCTCACTAGATGGCTTCTCAGGCCTTGTCCCAGGTGCCTGCAGCCCCTTCTTTCAGCAGATGGAGTGACCCCTGTTCAACAGCCGTACGAGTGGCCACTTTCCTAACCAAGCCCTCCTGCAATTCTCAGGATCAGCACCCCCATAATCTCTGTGGCCTCCAGGTTGGTACGTCCAGCTCCTGCCCCAACTCTGCTCTCGCCTCCCACTGCCCCTCAGCTTTCTCTGCTCCTGTCACCCGGGCCCCCTTACCGTGCTTCCTCGGTGCCCCAGCTTCTGCACATGCTGTTCCCTCCGCCTGGAAGACTTTCCTCCAAGGCCCACCTGGCTGACTCCTGCTCATCCTGACTCCCTCGGCCTTCACGTCATTTCCTCAGAGCCTCGAGGGTCCCTTTCAGGTCCCTGGTTTTAGAGGCTCTGGCTCCCTGTGCTCTGTCCCCCTGTGCTCTGTCCTCATGGCATGGATTCCTCTGTCTGCACTGGGACTACGCTTTTCGGGGAATGATTTTTGTTTACTGCCCACATCCCACCAGACTGTAGATGTGATGAGGCGGGGACTCAGTCCCCCACCACTTGTCCAGTACCTGGCCTGGGACCTGGCCACAGTAGACAGTGGTTGAATGAACAGAGGTATAAACACACCCAGAGACACGGACACCCAGGTACAGACAGAGGAACACACAAACACATCCACAGATACTTCGCGAAACCCCCCCACAGACAGACACTCAGACAGACTCTCAGACACGGGCCTGAAAACCTAAGTGTGCAGAGAGACACAGAAAGACCAACTCGTACGCACATGCCGACTGTCTCCTATGGGCTCACTGCGGCTTGTCAGCTGGTGGGCACCCCAGTCTGTGACCCGTGTGCGCCCAACCCTGCCCCTCAGGTGAGCTCCCCCGTGGGCCTTCTGCGTTCTGTTGTCTTGGTGTTGATTTCAGGAATCTCTTCACAGGTCACAGGCTCCCCAGGCAGAATTCTTTGGGCCCTGGTCGTGGTCTCAAAGCAAGTAGCTTTCAGGCCCAACACACAGTGTCACAGCTGATGTTGACCAGCGTCTCCCACTAGTCAACACAGAGGGCATGACATTCATCACCTCTTCCTACATGGCATTTTAAAGAAAAGTTACAGATTAGAGAAAGGATTGGATGAGTACACACAAATCTAAAGCTTGGTATTTTCCCCAGCAACGTTTTACTTTCGGAATCACTGCTAAAGTTAATCCAGGTCAGGGTTTCTGTCCCAGGCTCAAAGAGGTTCCAGCTGGAAACAGGCAGCCGTGGTGGTGGATGGGGGTGAAGAGCCGGGCCTGGGAGAGGGACAGCAGGCCATGGAGGGTGGACCCTCAGGCAGAGTGGGCGGTAGGGCAGAAGGCAGGAGGGCAGTGGGGCAGGGCCCGGAGGCAGCGGCACAGAAAGACCTCACCTGGCTTCATCTGGGGCCTGGGGTAGATGGAGCATCTGGCCAGAGGAAGCCAGAGAGGTGGGGTGCACGGATAGGCCTGCATTACCCGCAGTAGGGAACGGGGCTTCCAGGCAGCTCATTATCCAAAGCTCTTACAAGCAACTTCTCTCTTTCTAAGATGGCTTTCACCACCATCACGGCCCAGTTGGGAAAAGTAGTGAGCTCCTCCTCAGGGCTCTGCCCACCTCTGCAGGTCCCTGTATCAGTGCTCGCTTGGTGAGAGCCTGCTTTTCTGCTGTCACCAGCTTCTGAAACCGAGAGAGCTTGAGCCATGTGCACTATGCACCAGGCATGGGGGAAGATATGAGGGGACAACTCTGTGACCTTTTTTTCAAATCGATGGGCATTTCCCTGGTTACTAGCAGTCCGACCCTTCTCCAGCCAGACACAGTCTTCCTTCAAGAAGGTTATTCTCGAATTCTCCTCCTCAAACAGACCTAGCAGCTTCTGGGTGCCTCTGTCCCGATTTCCAGTTTCCCTTATCAGGCCCAGGCGTCGTTTTTTTCCCAGACTGCACACTGCAGGCAGGCGGGGTGGTGGGACCTGTGTGCCTGGGGCAAACGCCAGAGGGTTTCTGCAGCACCCAGGCCTCTGCACCATTTTCTTGTTCCCCGGGGGCTGGTGGCTGGCCTGGCGTCTCTCGGATGCAAATACTGAAGACTTCTCGGCTGATCTGAGAAACGTGAGAACAGGGCTGGGAAAATCGGCCGTTTTTGTGGTTTGGGGGTTTGAAGCAAGTTTCACAACTGATCTCCCAAGAACATGGTCCAGTCAGATGCGCTCTCCACCCGGGGGCCCAGTTCCCTGATGGCGTTGGTGCTGACCGCTCCCCTGGCTGGGCGGCGGGGGGAGGGCTGAGGCTGAGGCAGGGGGCTTCACCACCTGCCCCCCACTGCTCCCCACTTTCCTTCTTTGGGAGATGAGCACGAGAAATGGAGAAGACGGAGCCATTTTGGAGGGTTCTTGTGGTTTTCGCCTCATCCTTCGGCGTGGGGAGAGGCGTCCACTTGACACCCTGACCTCCTGCCCTGGAAATCTTTCTCAGGTGCCGCTGGGCAGCTGTACCCTTAAGCCCTCATTTATGGGGACATAAAGGCCAAGAAATTATTTCGTTGCCATAACCTTGGACTGGGGCTGAGACTAGTGGGAGGTACTAGAGGAATCTGCTCTTGGGGTTCGGGGAGAAAGGGGGATCCCAGGAAAGCACACGCAGCCTACCCTGAATCCCCAGAATTTCTGCTGCCTCCCCTGCAGACAATACTCAGCTGAGATGGGGAAGGGGTTTTTAAGGCCAGTCCTGCCCCTGAGTGGCCTGGTCCCCCAGCCCATCCTTCCACTCTGGGAAGTCCCAGGCTGCCTCAGGCCGGCCAGGGGCAGAACCGAAATTGGTGACATCTGCCTCTCTGGCCCCTTGGCTCCCGCCCCCCTCCCTGACCTGTCCCCCGCCCACTTGCCCCAGACTCTTCCTTCAGGAGCTTCCGAACCCCTGTGGAACAGCAGGCTATGCGGTCCTTGGATGAACACTTCCCCCGCCCCCACTGCCACACTCCCCGCCCCAGCCCGGGCCCTGTGTGAGCTGGACACTCCCTGGCTGGTGTGTGATTCTGTACCCTGCCATCTCTCCGCTCAGGGCCACAGAGGACTAGGGCCTCTGCATGTTTCTCAGACTTACCACTTCCCACCCCACCTCCCAGTGGAGGAGAGACTAAAGCACCAGACAGGGACATTCCTGCCCAAGGACACGGTCGTGAGGCAGTGGTGGGCATGGGACAGAGCCCCAGCTTCCGGGATAAATGAGGGTGGGGCTGGGGACCTTCCACATCGAGCAAAGCAGCTGGGAAAACAGGGCCGGGGCTGAGAGTCACCCGACTCACAGCCGGGGAGGTGGCCAGTCATGTGCTTGGTGGGAGGAGTGGTCGGGTGGTCACTCCGACATGGTGGGTTGAAGAAAGGCAGGCCTGTCCTGTGGCGGCGCTCAGGGAACAGGGAGAGGTGGCATGGCCAGACACGAGATTCGAGCAGGTCCACAGAGCCCTCTTGATCAGAACCAGATAAGCCCGAACAATTGAAAACGCCTAGACAATTAGCCAGCATTTGAGAAACCCTTAGGAGTCCTCCCTTTGGGCGGGCGTAGCTGGGTAGATGAGGCTGACAGTGCTGGGGTCAGGCAGAGACCCAGACACGCCTGCTGGGGCCAGGCCCAGGAAGGCTGGGGTGTTCTGGGTGCATGTGCCTGAAGTTTGTGTCCCCCTTCCCGTTCCCTATCCATATGCCCCCTCCCAGCTTCCTGTTTCTGTTTTGGGGCCACAAGAACTTCCTTTTCTCATCATGGTTGAAAATGGCTTGCTAGTCTCAGCTGGAGGCCCAGTGGGGGTGCTGGTCACTCCAACCCACGGGACAGCCACAGAAGGAGGAGCGGGGAAACTCTGCCCTGGGGGATGTCAGGGCCCACCCTGCCACACTGAGATGTGAACTGTAGTCCTCCCCACAGTGCTCCTGCTGGACTGGCTGACAAGGCGCCCCCAGCACCTGGGATGGAACCTCTGGTATGAGCACTACTCAAGGCCAAGGTGCACTGGATCCTGCTGGAGTGACCTCGAGTAGTCACCATGTCTTCTTCCTGCCTCAGACAGAGGACCCAGAGGATCTCCTGCCCCTTCTTCCTGCTTCTTCCTAGGCATATTGGCACCTGACATGGGCACTCATGGGATGCACCACATTGGCCCATGGCGCACTCATACACACACATGCGTGCGCACAAAGGCACACACACATGCGTGTACAAAATCAGGAGGCTCCACCAGGAGCAGAGTTGCAGCCTCCTAGACGCTGAGGCAGTGGGGACCTGGCCTGGCCTGGCCTGGCCTGGGGAGTGCCCTTGTGTGTGCATACACTGGTGAGTGTGTGTGTGGGATTGTGTGGAATGTGCGCATGTGTGTGTGTGAGTGTGTGGGTTTCTCTTGGTGAGCATGCGTCTGT
>NW_011888977.1:1257862-1258244 GCF_000151845.1 Pteropus vampyrus | reverse complement strand
CACTGGTGAGTGTGTGTGTGGCTGGCCTGGCCTGGCCTGGGGAGTGCCCTTGTGTGTGCATACACTGGTGAGTGTGTGTGTGGGATTGTGTGGAATGTGCGCATGTGTGTGTGTGAGTGTGTGGGTTTCTCTTGGTGAGCATGCGTCTGTGTGTGTTTGGGGGGCATCGTCTCTGTCCTCTCAAGCACATCCTGCACCTGAGCAGAGCTTCTCCTCTAAACGAAGCTGAGTCGTGCCCTGCAAATGCCTGACCTCTGTCTCAAGGACACAGCTTGGGGAGTGACCTTCCTTCAGCCTGGTGACTCCTTGGGAGGTAGTCATGCACAGGGCCCAGGACATGGGAGCCAGCCATGAGGTGGGCTGCCAGAGGGTGCACAGGGCG
>NW_011888977.1:1254875-1257072 GCF_000151845.1 Pteropus vampyrus | reverse complement strand
CCCTGCAAGTGCCGAGCCCCCAGGCCCCGTTCACCATCTGGCATCTCCAATTCCAGTGACACCGCTGGCTGTGGGCAGGGCCCCAGGCGTGGGGTGCTAAGGATGCCCTCTTCCCTGTCCTCAACGCCTCACCTCAGCCTGTCAGATCTACCTTTGGGCAGCCAAATCCAGGTGGGGATGGGGTGGGGCTGGCAACAAGGGGTGACCTCTGATTACCCAAGACCCCCCATTATACCAGCCCTACCAGATCTAGGCCTGCTACCCTCTCTCAGCCTCTGTACCTTAGCTAAAGCTATTCCCTCCTCCAACAATGCTTTTCCCTGCTCCTTTCTCCCTAGCAAATTTCTACTTATTATTTTAAGATTTAGTTTGGGCATCACTCCCTAGGGAGGCTGCTGTGTACTCCAGGGCAGTTTCCTTGTCCCTCCTCTTTACCTCTATACCCCCGACTAAATGGTGTTCGTGCCCCTGGGTATGTGTCCCTTGAGGGCACATCTTGAGCATCAGGCCAGCCCTGTGCCTGGCACAGAATAAGCAAGTGCTCAGTTCCTACTTATTGAAGTTCAGGAAGAGTGAGCAGGGGGTGGTCACATCACCCAGTGACAGACTATGAACCCTGGGATCCTCGCCGCCATTCTCTGTGAGGAGTGCCGTCCACCCTACTTCACAAGCAGAGAAACTAGTGTTGGCAGCAGAGGTGACTTGCTCACAGACAGCTGGAGGGTGAGTGGAGAGTCTAGGGCAGTGAGCAGCAAATCTTTCCGGTAAGGGGCCAGGTGGGAAATACTTTAGGGTCTGCGGGTCACTTAGTCACTGTTAGAATTATTCAGCTGACATTCAGGGCAAAAGCAGCCATAGACAGTGCATAAACTAGTGTGGCTCTGTTCCAATAAAACTTTATTTACAAATTTCGTATCATTTTCGTCTGTCACAAAAAATGATTCTACTGATTTTTTCAAACCATTAAAAAATATAAAAATCATTTCTATCTCGCAGGTTGTACAAAAACCTGTGACGAGTGTGACTCAGTGTGAGGCCTGTGGGTGGCTGATCCCTGGTCCAGGGTGAAAACCAGATTTGCCCACCGGGTCTAACACCGGCCTGGTCAGTCCTCTCTTGGGGCCCCCAGCTCAGACATGGTGCATGCTCATCAAATGGATGGAGCAAACAAACGAGCGAACTAACCTGCTATCTAACCAACTAACCAGTTAACTAAGCCCTTATCTCTTAGGTTCAGAGTTACCCCCTTCCCATCTCTGTTCTTCTTTAGACCTGACTGACCTTTTGTCCGATGACCTATCTCATGGACCTCTTGCCCAACCCCCATCGTTCTGACCTCTGGCCAGGCCTCTGGTCAACTCCTAAAGCTGCCGAGCTGCTGCAAACATGCACTCATTACTACTGGGCGAAGGTGGAGAGAGGGCGTCGGGGCTGAGAGGTGGTGTCTGGCTCCACCCTCGGGCTGGATGAGAGTGGTCTCGGCAGACAGAGGACACATTCCAGGCAGCAGGATGTCCTAGACAAAGGTGTGGAGGAAGGAGCTGCGGGACCACAGTAAATCCAGGAGAGTAGATACATGAGTTCCGCCCCATGCGGGGCTGGGAGCAGCCAAGGAAGAGACTAATCCCATCAGGAGCAAAGGGTGTGTGTCCAAATATGGCCGTAGTCCTGACACACTCAGCTGGGCCTGCTGGTGTGGTGTGAGTGAACCCGGAGGCTCGGGGAGGCCCCAACGTGCCTCTTATAGGCCTGCCCCACACCTGACACATGGCCACTCCTATTCCAGACTCACGTGTTTGGGTTCAGCAATGCCCTGTCTCATCATTCATTCATTTCACAAACATCGGTGGACTATCACCTACCTGCCAAACAGGCCCCCTTCAGGTTGTGAGTGATAAAGTTATGGTCCTTGCTTTCTGGAACCGACATCCAGCAGGGAAGATGGATGATGGACAAGTAAGCAAGAGCAGGGCCATTGCTAAAAGCACGAGGAACTGGAAGTGCAGCAAGGCAACTGGGTAGTGACTGGAAGCTGCTTCAGGCGGGCCTTGCTGGGGAGGGGGCAGTAGAACCCAAACCTCAATGAGGAAAAGGGCCAGCCAGGCAAAGACCCAGAGGGAACCACAGCGCATAGTACTGGGGCAGGAGCAAGCTGCTTGGGGGACAGCCCCAAGAGAGGGGCACAATGATAAGCATG
>NW_011888977.1:1244822-1253755 GCF_000151845.1 Pteropus vampyrus | reverse complement strand
CTGCTTCAGGCGGGCCTTGCTGGGGAGGGGGCAGTAGAACCCAAACCTCAATGAGGAAAAGGGCCAGCCAGGCAAAGACCCAGAGGGAACCACAGCGCATAGTACTGGGGCAGGAGCAAGCTGCTTGGGGGACAGCCCCAAGAGAGGGGCACAATGATAAGCATGGAGACAGGGAGGGAGGCCCGGCCATGCAGGACCTCGCAGGATGCTGCGGGGCAGGCAACACATATAAGGGCCTGGAATTTTGATCAGATCGATGTTTGTAGAGATCTCTGGCCGCTGCTGCTGTTGTGGAGGAGCTGAGGGTAGGAATTGTAGGATAGGACTCCTGTCCCCAAACGTGCTGAGAGGGCAGTATGTCAAGGGCCGGGTCCTGCCAGGCAGTCAAGGGCCGGATCCCCTGCTGGAGCAGGCGCAGAAGGCTGGGCAGGATGTGGGCGCTGGGCAGGCCCCAAGACTGCTGCTCTTGGCCTGACTCTGGCATTGGCTTGGCATGCAGCCGCGAGGGAGCCATGTGTGGGCATGTCCCGGGGCAGCTCGCCTGCCTCTCTGGAGACAGGAGCCACAGGTAGGCTGGCTTGCCTGGGCCCGGCTCTCAGTGCTGTGGAGGTGAGGTGGGTTGCAGGGTGGCAGAGACCTCCCTAGCCCTGAAGCCAGCACGGGGAACAGGGAGTCCCTCCACCTTTGCCAGGCCTCTTTTTGCTCATTCAACCACTCCGTATTGCAGGCTCGCTGTGTGCCAGACCCAGCGCCCGTCCCAGGGTCTGTCTAGCTAAGCATCTGCATCCGGTCTGGGGCCAATCCTAAGATGGGTGTCCCCTCCCACCGCAAGGCTGCAAGCCGCTCCAGCCCCAGCCCAGTCCTGGCTGAGGGGTGTCGGACGCTGCCTCTCCTTCTCCTAGTCCCCATTTCCCAGTGGTACCAGGACATCTGGTGCCAAAAACAGAACCTGTGTGAGGTTCAAGTACTCAGTCCTGGTCTCAAACTTCCTGGGAGTGCTTGGAGCAGACTCCTGGGTACCATGTGGGCAGTGTCTGCAAGGCAGGACACCAAACAATGTGAAGGCCACTGGGCAAGCAGAGCAGGAGTCTGTGCCTGGCAGGTCTGTGTCTGTAGGGCATGGCTCATGCAGGCCTGTGGTGGCTTTCAGGGGCAAGAAGGCCCGGGTATGCATGTGTGAGTGCATGTGTGTGTATATGTGTGTGTACTGTGACCTTGCACGTGTGTGTACTGTGACCTTGCACGTGTGCTTATGTGTCTGTGTGCATGTGTGTGCATATCAGTGTCTGAGTGTGTGCATATGTGACTATGAGTGTGTGACGAGTGTCTGTGCATGCGCCTGTGTGCATATCTGTGTCTGTGAGTGTGTGTGTGTGTGTGTGCGCACGCGCGGCCTGTCCTCCCAGGGCTGGTGTGGCCCACGCTGACTCCAGTGGCCTGTTTTCCTGCTGCCCCGCCCTCCTTCTCAGTGAGTGTTGACTCAGGGAGGGACAGGCAGACTTCGTTCAGGATTTCCTGGTTGGGCAGAAGTGGTGCCTTGAAAAAGGAACAATTGTGTCCTGAAGTGATCACTGAAGGGTCTGGGCTGTGCAGTGCTCTGTGGTGCCCGAGGCAGTGAGGCCATGTGCTGCCCACCTAGGCTGCATAGGACTTGCCCTGACGACTTTCCTAACTGCTACCCCCACCAGGGCCACATAGGTTGGCAGCTCTGGGCGTGGATGCCCCTTTATATGGAGGGGAGGTTGGCACAGCGCGAGGGAAGGGGGACCTCTAATACCCACAGGCACTGGCTGTCCCCAAGTCCCCAAACAGGCTGGGCCGGGATGTATCATTCCCTCCCACCCCTTGGCTTTATCCCTCCTCCGCCCATCTCCTAAAACCTGAACTCAATCTGAGAATGAGTGAAAAGCCCCAGGAGAGCTCCGTCATGTGGGGGCCTGTCTGAAGTGCCACATCTTTCAGAGAGTCCAGGAACATTGGCCTCACTGGTGTTTCTAAGAAATGCAGACCTGCTGAGTCAGTACGTGGGCTTCAACAGTGTCCCCCAGGAGCTGCCGTCACTTTCCAAGAAGCACTGGGTGACCAATCCTCCTCCCTCATCACCCCTAGTCCCTGGGGTGGCCTCTGTCCTGGGTCAGGCCACCCCAAGGTAAGGAGGCTGAGTGGGTAGGGCTTGGGGAAGCTGGGCTGAATTGGAGGAGCAGCTAGTCTTGCCTCTGCTGGGTGCTTTTTTCTCCAGCCTAGGTGGTGAGGGCCTAATCTGCAGGACAAAGTGAGGATTTGCAGCCCAAAGGCTGCTAATGCGGCTATAGCTTCTCTGTCAGCACCTGCTAGCTGGAGAGGGAAGAAGCTCTCCCCAGGGCACAGGGAGCCACCTGTCCTGGCTCGTTCAGGGAGGTGGTGGGGACACAGCCAATGATATGGAACTCAGCTGTTTCTGAGCGGGGTCAGCACAAGCAGTGGCCCTCGTGGGGGTCCCCAGACTTCATGAGCTCAGGCCTAGGGTGCCTGTCCCCCAGAGACACTGTCCCACTCCTGCATCCTGCCACCAAATCTATCCCTGCCAGGGCTCTGCCCTGGCCCCTCGAATCTATTATGATCCTTCTCCTTCTGAACAAGGGCTCCTCTACTCTCCCTGTCCCCAGCCGGGCTGCAGATGAACGAGAGCCTCGGGTTCCACTTTTGCTCACTTTGGTGCCCCCAGGACCCGGCACAGGCTTGCCTCAAGCTGGGGAGGAGAGTGTCAGAGTCCCTGGGTGCTTCAGAGAGCCAATGCCTTCTGAAGCTGAGGGGAGGGGAGCACTCTAGGGTCCCCCTTGTGCAGGGTGAAAGCAGGGGGTGGTGCCCAGGCCCCGGTCTTCAGCCGTACCACGAGCCAGGCGGCCGTTAATAATTAACCCTGGGCCTGGGCCTTGACCTCATGGGCCTCTGAGTAAACAGGCCTTTCTGGTCAAGCGTCCTCAGCCTGCTGGAGCCCGCTGGGCCCCTCATGGCCTCTCTGCCCCTTGACCTCTTCTAGCCTCATGGTCCACACCTCCCTCCCCCTCCTTAGGTGCTGAGCTGGAGCAGTGGCCAGTGGTCTGGATGCCTGGGCCTCTTCGACTCCCAACCTGGCTCAGCCCACCACCTATTCCTGCCCCGGAACCTATTCTCCCCTCGAGCTTCTCCCCACTCCCCCAGCCTTTGAGGTGACATCCCTTCTTAGACTGGGGCTTGTGGACCCAGGAGCCCCCAACACAGCCTGAAGCCTCAGTGCTGCACTTCTGTGGCTGTAGAGGGGGCTCGATGTGATTTTTTTGTGTGCACTGCTGTCTGGGACCTGAATCCCAGGTCTGACTTCCGGGCCAGAGTCTCAGGGGCAAGCAACATGCAGCTTGGGCTGCACTGAGAGCCCCTGTGTAGACAGTCAGGATCAGCTGTCAAAAGGCCCATATGGCCAGACCCAGCGCCCGTCCCAGGGTCTGTCTAGCTAAGCATCTGCATCCGGTCTGGGGCCAATCCTAAGATGGGTGTCCCCTCCCACCGCAAGGCTGCAAGCCGCTCCAGCCCCAGCCCAGTCCTGGCTGAGGGGTGTCGGACGCTGCCTCTCCTTCTCCTAGTCCCCGTTTCCCAGTGGTACCAGGACATCTGGTGCCAAAAACAGAACCTGTGTGAGGTTCAAGTACTCAGTCCTGGTCTCAAACTTCCTGGGAGTGCTTGGAGCAGACTCCTGGGTACCATGTGGGCAGTGTCTGCAAGGCAGGACACCAAACAATGTGAAGGCCACTGGGCAAGCAGAGCAGGAGTCTGTGCCTGGCAGGTCTGTGTCTGTAGGGCATGGCTCATGCAGGCCTGTGGTGGCTTTCAGGGGCAAGAAGGCCCGGGTATGCATGTGTGAGTGCATGTGTGTGTATATGTGTGTGTACTGTGACCTTGCACGTGTGCTTATGTGTCTGTGTGCATGTGTGTGCATATCAGTGTCTGAGTGTGTGCATATGTGACTATGAGTGTGTGACGAGTGTCTGTGCATGCGCCTGTGTGCATATCTGTGTCTGTGAGTGTGTGTGTGTGTGTGCGCACGCGCAGCCTGTCCTCCCAGGGCTGGTGTGGCCCACGCTGACTCCAGTGGCCTGTTTTCCTGCTGCCCCGCCCTCCTTCTCAGTGAGTGTTGACTCAGGGAGGGACAGGCAGACTTCGTTCAGGATTTCCTGGTTGGGCAGAAGTGGTGCCTTGAAAAAGGAACAATTGTGTCCTAAAGTGATCACTGAAGGGTCTGGGCTGTGCAGTGCTCTGTGGTGCCCGAGGCAGTGAGGCCATGTGCTGCCCACCTAGGCTGCATAGGACTTGCCCTGACGACTTTCCTAACTGCTACCCCCACCAGGGCCACATAGGTTGGCAGCTCTGGGCGTGGATGCCCCTTTATATGGAGGGGAGGTTGGCACAGCGCGAGGGAAGGGGGACCTCTAATACCCACAGGCACTGGCTGTCCCCAAGTCCCCAAACAGGCTGGGCCGGGATGTATCATTCCCTCCCACCCCTTGGCTTTATCCCTCCTCCGCCCATCTCCTAAAACCTGAACTCAATCTGAGAATGAGTGAAAAGCCCCAGGAGAGCTCCGTCATGTGGGGGCCTGTCTGAAGTGCCACATCTTTCAGAGAGTCCAGGAACATTGGCCTCACTGGTGTTTCTAAGAAATGCAGACCTGCTGAGTCAGTACGTGGGCTTCAACAGTGTCCCCCAGGAGCTGCCGTCACTTTCCAAGAAGCACTGGGTGACCAATCCTCCTCCCTCATCACCCCTAGTCCCTGGGGTGGCCTCTGTCCTGGGTCAGGCCACCCCAAGGTAAGGAGGCTGAGTGGGTAGGGCTTGGGGAAGCTGGGCTGAATTGGAGGAGCAGCTAGTCTTGCCTCTGCTGGGTGCTTTTTTCTCCAGCCTAGGTGGTGAGGGCCTAATCTGCAGGACAAAGTGAGGATTTGCAGCCCAAAGGCTGCTAATGCGGCTATAGCTTCTCTGTCAGCACCTGCTAGCTGGAGAGGGAAGAAGCTCTCCCCAGGGCACAGGGAGCCACCTGTCCTGGCTCGTTCAGGGAGGTGGTGGGGACACAGCCAATGATATGGAACTCAGCTGTTTCTAAGCGGGGTCAGCACAAGCAGTGGCCCTCGTGGGGGTCCCCAGACTTCATGAGCTCAGGCCTAGGGTGCCTGTCCCCCAGAGACACTGTCCCACTCCTGCATCCTGCCACCAAATCTGTCCCTGCCAGGGCTCTGCCCTGGCCCCTCGAATCTATTATGATCCTTCTCCTTCTGAACAAGGGCTCCTCTACTCTCCCTGTCCCCAGCCGGGCTGCAGATGAACGAGAGCCTCGGGTTCCACTTTTGCTCACTTTGGTGCCCCCAGGACCCGGCACAGGCTTGCCTCAAGCTGGGGAGGAGAGTGTCAGAGTCCCTGGGTGCTTCAGAGAGCCAATGCCTTCTGAAGCTGAGGGGAGGGGAGCACTCTAGGGGCCCCCTTGTGCAGGGTGAAAGCAGGGGGTGGTGCCCAGGCCCCGGTCCGGTCTTCAGCCGTACCACACCGGGCAGCCACGAGCCAGGCGGCCGTTAATAATTAACCCTGGGCCTGGGCCTTGACCTCATGGGCCTCTGAGTAAACAGGCCTTTCTGGTCAAGCGTCCTCAGCCTGCTGGAGCCCGCTGGGCCCCTCATGGCCTCTCTGCCCCTTGACCTCTTCTAGCCTCATGGTCCACACCTCCCTCCCCCTCCTTAGGTGCTGAGCTGGAGCAGTGGCCAGTGGTCTGGATGCCTGGGCCTCTTCGACTCCCAACCTGGCTCAGCCCACCACCTATTCCTGCCCCGGAACCTATTCTCCCCTCGAGCTTCTCCCCACTCCCCCAGCCTTTGAGGTGACATCCCTTCTTAGACTGGGGCTTGTGGACCCAGGAGCCCCCAACACAGCCTGAAGCCTCAGTGCTGCACTTCTGTGGCTGTAGAGGGGGCTCGATGTGATTTTTTTGTGGGCACTGCTGTCTGGGACCTGAATCCCGGGTCTGACTTCCGGGCCAGAGTCTCGGGGGCAAGCAACATGCAGCTTGGGCTGCACTGAGAGCCCCTGTGTAGACAGTCAGGATCAGCTGTCAAAAGGCCCATATCCTAGCTCCACTCTGCCCTAGCTGGCTGTGTGACCCTGGGCCAGTGCCCTGACTCTCTGGGCCTCAGTTTCTTATTATCTATACAATAAGAAATGGCACAGATATCTTAGGGCTTGCCAGCTCCGGGATTCTAGACCTCATTTCAGCTTAGAGTGAGACTGAGGACAAGAACAGCCTAGCCTACGTCCCACCTTGCTCCAGATAATCCTCACGGACAGAGTCACCTGGGTGGACCCCCATGTTCCTGGCTGCCCAGCAGCCACTTTCTTCCTCTGGGGCAGCCCTGGTGTTCCTCAGGGAACCAACCCTCTCCCTTCTCAGACCACATGGTTCAGGCAGGGCTGCCCCAGCCCAGGCCTCTGGAAGTGGGTCACGTGCCCTGGGCCTGGCCAGTGGGTGTCAACCTTGAGACTTTTGTTGGGAATACTGAAAAATAATCGTTTCCTTTTCCCTAGGTGGCAAAGCTGGGAAATGTGAACCTAGAAGCTTTCTTGCTGGGAGCCTGTGGGAGGTGGAGGAGCACAAGGGGAAGCAGAGCTCGGAGATGGACGTGGGTTTCCGCAGCTGAGACAGGGCTGTGCCTGAAGCTGGCTCCTCCCTGGGCTTTTCCATTATGAGAGTGCATTTCCTTTCCTGCTCAAATTAGTGTGAATTGGGTTTCTTCCTTGATTTGCATAGTCTTACATCTGACCCCGACCCTGCAGAGAAGATGCCACAAATGCACAATAGCCGCAGGTGAAAACACTGCTAAGCATCTATACAGAAAACATGAAAGGAGAACAGGGCTAGTGAGGAAGGCTGGCTGCAGCGAGGGGCTGAGGGAAAGCCGGGCCGGTCGGGCAGTGACAGGCAGAGAACGTGATACCTGGGCCCTTGAGAGCCAATGAGGGTTCTGATGACGGGATGATGGGCAGATGAGAGGCTGACAGGCTGTAGCTCACCGACAAGGGGATGGAGGTGAATGTTTGTGCTTATGTGCATGTGCTCGTGCACACACACATGCACACACGCACACACACACACACACACACGCACACACACACACGAGCTTTGCATGCGACAGTCCGTGGCCCTCCTGTGAGCCCTTTGAATCCACTACAGAGTGGGAGCGAGTCAGAGGCCTCTGGTCAGTCAGGCCCCCTAAACCGGGGACCCCAAGGACCACCTGGATGGGGCAGCCTCCTCTGCTCCACCGTGAACAAGAGAGACATCTGGGTTTCTGGAGGAGCAGAGGCTCAGCCCCACTAGGGCTCCCCAGGGGCCTCAAGGAGGGTGACCTCATTGGCCTCATGGGGCTGGGCTCAGCGAGAGGCCTTGTCCTAGTACCCAGGCTGACTCTGTGATTTTGGGCAATCCGGAGTCCTAGCGGCAGAGGACCTCAGACACGTGGAACCCAGCATGCACACGTGCAGACACGTATACATTTGGTAGACATGGCACACGGGTAGCACACTCGCAGACAGCCATCGCGTGCGAGCCCTGGGGTAGGGTTGGGGGGGGGGGTCTCTGTGTAGGCAGATGGCAGGGGCAATGAACGGCAAACTCCCACCTCCAAAGCTTCCGCTTGACTCCTAGGCTGGGGCCTGGGGAAAGCCCCTTCACCAGCAATGAGACCAGCTGGATGGGGATCCTCCCCAAGCCTCACCTCTGGTGCTGCCTCCTCTGTTCCTCCTCCTTTACCTGCCTTGGCCTTGGCCCGTTTCTGCCCCTTCCCCATTTCTGACTCCCGTCTCTCCTCTCGCTATCGCTCTCATTTTCTGTCTCTTAGAGGGGGCACCAGGAGAGAGACCAAGCCTAGAGCTCAAGCTCAGGCCTCTTGGCTGTTCAGCCTAGCTCTCATCTTTACACTGCTCCCTGCCCTGCTTCCTCTCTCTGGCCAAGCTGTCTTGCCCTTTGCCCTGGAACTGCCAACACCCCAGGGGGCCGCTGGCCTTGCCTCCTCCCCCAGCTCTGCAGCCCCCGCTCCTCTCCCAGAGGCTGGCCAGTGAGCTGGGCTGTGGGGAGGCCACAGAGCCAGGACACGTGTCCTGGCCCCAGGCAGAGTTCTTGTCTTGGCCGCAGAGCCACACTGGCCAGGACCAACGCTGTCCCCTGAAGCCCCTTGAGACCTGGGTAGGGCTCCTGCACTGGGCAGCATTGACTCCCATTCACCTCCATGCTGGGAAACGGACCCCGGATCAGAGCAAGAGTCCGTTCTGAGGGGGCCCTATGGAGGGGTCCCTAGCAGAACCAAGGTCCAGCCAACAATGAAGTGGGAAGAAGGACCCTGCACCCACCTCCTCACTGGGGCCTCAGGGAAGAGCCTGCCCTGGAAAGAGGACTAAGAGACAGGAACCATTTCACAGTTGTGGATCTTGCCAGGGTGGGAGCAGACAATGGGGCCTCCACTGGGGGAATGAGGAGATGCGCCTTCCCGTCTGGGCAGTCACTGCGCCCAGACTGGAAGGCCCTAATTGTGCTCACTACTGCCATCCAGGCCTGAGCCTGCTGGTGCCCGCCTCCAGGAAGCCTGCCTGGGCTGGACTAGAAGTGGGAGGAGCCCAAAGCAGTGGCCTTCATCCTCATCAAGCACCTGCACTGGGATTTGTCCCACCACACTAGTTAGGCTGGATGTTGCAGGGACAGGGCTGGGCCCTCTACTCTTAGAAGACCCCATCTGCCACCTGGCCTGCCTAGATCTCGGCGCCGGGCTGCGGAATGGGAGCAAGGGCTGCATTGGATATGCCCTGACTTTACATCTCAGAATCCAGGGCAAGGCCCCAGCTTATGACCGTTGATGGGCTGGTATTTGATCAAGGTCCCTGGAAAG
>NW_011888977.1:1238204-1244772 GCF_000151845.1 Pteropus vampyrus | reverse complement strand
AAGGCCCTAATTGTGCTCACTACTGCCATCCAGGCCTGAGCCTGCTGGTGCCCGCCTCCAGGAAGCCTGCCTGGGCTGGACTAGAAGTGGGAGGAGCCCAAAGCAGTGGCCTTCATCCTCATCAAGCACCTGCACTGGGATTTGTCCCACCACACTAGTTAGGCTGGATGTTGCAGGGACAGGGCTGGGCCCTCTACTCTTAGAAGACCCCATCTGCCACCTGGCCTGCCTAGATCTCGGCGCCGGGCTGCGGAATGGGAGCAAGGGCTGCATTGGATATGCCCTGACTTTACATCTCAGAATCCAGGGCAAGGCCCCAGCTTATGACCGTTGATGGGCTGGTATTTGATCAAGGGCCCTGGAAAGAAGCCGTCAGCCCTCACTGGGCACAGGGCTACCAGTTGTTATGGCAGACAGGCCTGCGCAGTGTCAAGAGATGCCAGGAGCTGGAGAAGGGACAGGTGGGGGCAGCGATTAGTATCTACAGTGGTGTCAGGCTGCCTGGGTTTGCATCTGGCCGAGTGAGTGTCTGACGGGTGCTTTTCCCTCCTGGAGTCTCAGCTGATATCTGGAGTGGAACCCACCTCCCAGGGTTATGAGGTAATGTGGGTAAGTGCCCAGCCTGTTGCCTGGCACATACTTAGCCCTCAGTCAATGTAGCTGTTAGCCCTCTTTAGGCCAACAGGCTTGGAGGGCTGGATAATCCAGGTCATTTCTACAGAACTGGGCAAGACCTGCCACTGGGCAAAGGGAAATGTCCTGACTTAATCTCCCCTTTCCTAGGCCTCAGCATCCTCAAGGCACAAATATGCACTTGTGCATGCATGCATAAATGGGTGAGCGTGCATGTGCGCGTGCGCACATGCGCGCGTGCGCGCGCGCGCACACACACACACACACACACACACACACACACACCTGGCTTTGCTCCCCGGGACCCACCCACCTGCTGGAAAACCAAGAGCTGCCTTTTCAAAATAATGATTAAGAATCAGCATTGACTATTCAAATCGAAACTCCCCAAACCTTCTGTTGGGTACCCAGCTCCTCTGGAGTCTGTGGGTAAAAAGCTCTTACCGTAGTGGAAAAAGAAGTCTGCCAGAACGGAAATCTTCCTCAATTTAGCTGAGTCATTTTCTGTGGTTAAGGAAGTCCAGGTCACCTCTGGCCCTTCCCCTGATGCCATGGCCCAGCCAGCCTGGGGGACGCTGATCTACACTCTCTACATGCCTGCCCGCAGCTAACCCCAAGGTCCTCTCATCAGAACCTTTGAAAATAAGATCTCCCCACCCTGCTTCCCACAGCTGCTTCCTGCTCCCGGGTGGGAGTCCAGAGCCCTGGAGAACCAGGAATCAGGGCACATTGTGGAGTGGACTGTGGGCTACAGCGGAGGAGGAGTGGACAGATCCATGGCCTGGGCACCTCTAGGACCACAGGCCCATTGTCTTTGGCCCCCATGGGGCTCACTGCAGCCAGGGATGGGGCCTCTGTCTCATCTCTGATCTGAGGAGCCTGAGATACGGGCTGATATGCCTGGCCCAAGAGTGTTAGGTTCCTGCTCAGCTGAATCTCCCAGTTCAATGGAAGCTGGTGCTGGCTGGTGCTTCTGTCTGGCCACAGGCTGATGCCTCTCTCCTGGAGATCCTTAGAAAGCTTCAGAGGCTGGCAAGATGGTGGGCCAGCTGAGTGCTTTATGGAGAGACTTGGATGCACCAAGCTGCAGCACTGCCTGGTAGGGAGGGAAGCCTGGCTCTTTGGGCTGTGGGTCCTCCAGGTGTGTCTGTGCCATATGACAGGAACTAGGGATCTCCTGGGACAGGCCTCCACCTGAGCCCTGGGCTTCCAACCTGGGTACTCTTCCTGGGCTGTCTGGGAGTCAGCAGGAGCCATGGAGCTGCTCGCCTGTTTGCACTCAGGCTTTCCTCAGTGACATGGTGCGCTGTGTCTTGCCCGAGAAATGGGGATGCTGATACCCACAGCCCCAGATTGTTGGGAAAGTAAAGGAATGGCAGAGTCAGAGAGAGCCAGGAGGCCAAGCCCCTGATGTATTTGGGAGATCAGAGCCCAGATGTGACCCTTATGCTTCAATCGTGGGGTCAAAGGGTTGGGGGCATGTCTCAGATGGATGTCCGAGGTCACACTGTGGAGTCCCCTTAGAAGAGTGTCAGGGTGGCAGAGCAACCAGCCCAATGTTACCTGTGTCCTGGAAGCCATGGAGAGGGCCCTGGGCTTGGAGAGACCATGAGCTAGTGATGGTGCTGATGGGCCCACGTGGGGCCCCAAACCAGAAGAGTCAGGGTCGCTGCAGCAGAAGCCAGGGAGGCCTACCTCCCTGGAGGGCCCCTCGGACCTTCTCAGTGCACAGCAGGAGCCTGCTGGGCCGGCCCCGGGGGCTGTGTCACCCAGAGTCATCTCACACCCACTTGGACTGGGTCCTCCTGAGGCTCTGGCAGCCAATGTTTAAGAAATTAGGTGAGGGGGGCCTGGGACGAGGGTGAGGAAGGGAACTATTTATGTCTAAAAGTCATCTTGAAATTTTCAACATATTTTTTATTTTTCAAAACAAAAGTTCTACACGTTGTACGGTGGTGGTGGGGGGTGGGGGGGTAGGCCAACCTAGCTTTGTGGGAAATGAGTCAGACGGCCATAAAATGTGTTGTTCTTAACCGAAGAGATTATTTTACATCTTGTGGCATGAAGACATTGAGAGGAAGCCTCGTCTTGGTCCCTGGTGGGGCTCCCTGCTTGCCAGCCTGGGCTGCTGCATCTCCCTCATCCCTGAGGAGATGAGCGCTGTGGCTGCGTCCCTAAGCTTTGCTCCTCACCCCCCCAGGCCTCTCCCCTCTCCCTTCCTGACCTCGCTCTTTTGGGCAAGAGTGAGGCCCTGAAGAGTGGTGGCCTCCTGGTGAGCTCTGGCTTCACCATTTACAATCTGTGAATCTGGGTAAAGTCCAGTGGGCCTCAGGGAGCTTCCTGTCTCTTATTTAATGGACAGACTGGGTGGGGGGGACCGCCCCCCTGGAGCAGCTGATAAGATGCAATGAGAGACTTAAAAAAGCATCTGAATACAGTTGGTGCTCAGTGAAGGAGTTTCCTTCCCCTTCATACAGCATCCTTGAGTACAGGTGAGGGGCACGAGGGGCAACCTCTTCCTTCGGAGGCCCTTCCCAAGGCCAGATGGCAGGAGACCTGTCGTCACCTCCCTTGTAGCCAGCATGCCTTCCCTTGAGCAGCTTGCTCCCAGCTCTGGTCCTAGGGAGCAGGAAGCACAATCCCCACCCCAGTGGCTGGAGACCTCAGGAGGGCTAAGGTCAAGGAGTTCCAGGGGCCCACAGGGCACAGGACCTGGTGGCTTTGAGGCCTCAGGAGATGAGACACCCCAAACCCTTCATCTCCCTCCATGCAGCTGTTGGGTGGGGGCAGTAGGGATGGGCTCTGCTCAGAGCTTCTCTGCAGTCTCTTGTGGGGCTGCTATCCATTGCCATGTGTCTCCCCCACCATCCTGCCTCCATGGCCTAGAGTCACAGACCCCATGGGTAGCTCGGCGCCTGTGGGGAGAGACCTGCAGGTAGCCTGAGGTGAGGCAGAAGTCAGAAAGGACTGTGGAGCCCAAATCATATTAACTGATTCCAGAAATCCACCACCTTCCTCTACTGTGGTAGTGAACTCGCTTTTTCTGCAGAAGCAATGGCAAAAGATTCTCCCCGAGTCGTCCTCCCTCTCCTTGGGCTCCAGCTCTTCCTGGGACAAGGGGCAGATACAAGGGACGCCCGTTGTTTTGCCTGCTTCAGTATCATTTTCTCTCATTCCTGCCGAAACACCTGGATTTTCCTCAGACCACTCCCTTCCCCCCATTTCATTCCATGCAGTATGGGTGGGGCTGACTCCCTTCCCTCTCAAGCGTTTGTGTGGCTGAGGTGGGGGTGGTGGGGGTGAGGACGGCAGTAAGGAAATGACTTAGGGTTGGTCGATTGGTATCCTGCATCCTCCCAGACAGAGTTCAGTGATGAGCCTGTAGTGCAACAGAATCCAACTTCAGGACTTGTAGTGGGACTCTTCAAAACCTGGAGCTCTATTCCAGGTTGCTGGATATCTGTTTGGAGGCTCTGGGTTACTGAGAACTCCTGACAGGAGACTGCAGCCAGCATAAAAGATGGAAAACCAGGGGGTACAGAGAGAGGGGACTCTTGAAGACATAGTCTGGCTGCTGGATCCAGCCATGCCTGAAGACACATCCCACTGTGTTTCGTTTTCCTCATTGTGCTTGGCTCTGTGCATGAGTCCCCGGCACAGAGGCAGTATTTTTGGTGAGCTGTGCCAGTGTCGTATGCTCCTTGCTGCTTAGGCCATTCAAGTTAGGATTCTGCAAGAATTTGTAAGCCAGTTACCTAGAGCTAAGGACCATCCTGCAGTGAGGGTTCAGTCAGGACAGTCAGCCGTGGAGGCCTAGGTGTGTGGCTGAGAGGGGAGTCAGGGGTGACCTATATTGCATGCGACTCCCCGCAGAGACCTTCCTGATGGGTGAATTTGGGAACAGAATTCATGGGAAGTAGCTTATGACTTTCTGATGATTAAATTTAGAAAAAGAACCAGCAGAATGTTCTTTTATCTTCATCTTTCTCTTACCAATGGGCACCTTGTCTTGTCCAGGGCACTGAGAGTGGTGGAGAAATGGTTAATTTTGTTAGATAGCTACCTGCATTTCTAACACCTGAACGTCAGCTCCTGGAGGGCAGAACTAAGTTCGGCCAGGTGGCTCAGAGATGTGGGGAGCACCTGGCATTCAGTACACATTTGTTGAATGAAGAAAAAGTCTTGGTTCTGTGACTCCCCCACTCAAAATCTTTCGATGGCTTCCCATTGCAGTTAAAATATATAAAATCGAAGTCTCTTCCTCTGCCCTATCGGTAGGGTGACTGTCGAACAAGCAGGAACACTTTTTTGCGAGTCAAAGGGGATGCTATAAAAAATTAAGCTGGGACAATGGGAGTAAACCAGGACTGTCCCAGGCAAACCAGGGAGCTGGTCTCCACCCCATTCCCCAGCCTAATTTTCTGGCCCTCTCCCCATCTGGCCCCACTGGCCTTCCATTGAAACTGCTCCATCTCTTTCTCTACCTAAAGAAGTTCTTTGAGCGCCTGGATCTTTCTTGTCACCTCGGTTCCCACTGACCACTGCCTCCGCAGAGGCCCTCTCTGACCACCCAGCCCCACTCAGGCAACCTCTGACACCAGGTTGAGTTTTTTTCCTCCTTGCACTCAGCTCAGTGCCTGAGTTCCAAGAACAGAGGCAGATGGGGAGCAAATGGATGTGAATCCATGAGGTTTGGGAATATAATTCTTAATCATCTGTCGACCTCTGAGTAGATATTCGTGTTCTCAGCTTGCATGTCCAAAGTGAAAGTGAAGGGAAGCAAACTTCAGCTTGGGAGGGAGGTGGGGAAGCAAAAGGCAGAGGAGAGGGAGGAAATGGGGCGGGCAACAGGCAAGCCAAGTGGAGGTTATTCCAGGCCCTGAATGACACGAAGAACTGGACCCCCCGGGTCCACCCCAGAAATCAGACCCACTTTGGCCTCGGTCTCTCGGACACCTCTTTTAGGAAGTGTTTGGAACCTGAATGTGAATGTGGATTAGAAATTGCTCCCTCAGGGTGGAAGCCCCAGCAGGCACATGCACAGATTGTGCGCCAGACAGGAGACACTAGATATGTTTATAATTTTCCTAATTATCCCTGTCCTCTCTGATACTGGGGCTCTATAAAATTGTCACAGCCGTGGTTGTCATTTGGCTCTGGCTTGCTGCATGCACGAGGGTGTTTGTTTACACAACGCAGCCGGCAGCAGGCCTTCATGTGGGCTCCGACCCACCCCTTTGGCTGCCACGAGGGGCTGGCCCCCCTCCAGGATTCCCAGACAGATTTGCTTCTCCAAATTCTTTAAAGAAAAAAAAAAACCAACCCTGAGTATTGGTGATCACTTATTCTTGGCAGAAAACCAAATTCAGCTCTGATGGTTCCAGTAAAGAGATGTTAACAAAGGGACTGTTTGTGGGGTGTGACCAGGGTTGAGGGAATCAAGAAGGGTTGTTGAGGCCCCCACGGCAGCAACTGTTACCACTGTAGGGCTCCAGGGGCGAGGTGAGGCACTCGTGCTGCCAGAGCCCAGTGAACACTGGCCCTGTGGAGGTCAGAGGAGAGGCCACCCGACAGGGCTATCGTCTTGGGGACATGTAGATGCGGCAACGAAGGAGGCAGAGAGCAGGTCAGAAGCACTTCAGCCTCTGTTTTCTTCATCCTTCTGCTCTTCTGCTGCTTCCTACCATTGGCCAAATCCAGAAGGAAGCCAGAGGCACGGGCGGCCCTTAGCGTGGCCCACACAGGCCAGGCTCCCCGGGCAGAGAGTAGAAGCGGAATGGATCTGAGCACAAACAAATACTATTTCGCGTGGTTGAGTAAGGCAGTCTGGGCCGTTTCTGTGGTCAAGTTTGGTGGAAATGCTTCTTCTCTTATCCCCTAAAACTCTTTGGAATCCGGCCACCTCTGTACCACCAAGGTGTCGCCCACCATGATG
>NW_011888977.1:1234915-1237024 GCF_000151845.1 Pteropus vampyrus | reverse complement strand
AGGCTCCCCGGGCAGAGAGTAGAAGCGGAATGGATCTGAGCACCAACAAATACTATTTCGTGTGGTTGAGTAAGGCAGTCTGGGCCGTTTCTATGGTCAAGTTTGGTGGAAATGCTTCTTCTCTTATCCCCTAAAACTCTTTGGAATCCGGCCACCTCTGTACCACCAAGGTGTCGCCCACCATGATGCATCCTCCATGCCTTAGTAAAGTGACCTTAATAAGCAAGCACGACTTCAGTGCTTTCCATGGCTTCTGTTGCTCTTGGCACATTGAGCGAAGTGTAAACTCCTGCTTGTGAGTGCATGATAGTGTGACCCAGATGATCCCCGGCCTCACCTCTTGTACTCCACCCCCCACCATGCTCCATACTCTGGCCACTCTGGACACTGTTCAGTACCTAGAATATCAAGCTCCTTCCCACTGCTGAATTTTGTATGTGCCGTTCCTTCTGCCTGGATTCTCTTGATCCGACTCTCAACTACTTGTAAATCCCACAGATGCTTCAGATCTCAGCTTAAAAATCACACCCTTAAGAACAACTTCCCTGAGCCCACGAAGCGGGCGCGGGCACCTTCTCATCACCCCTAAATTTTCTTACTTCACAATATGTGTCATGACTGTAATTAACTAATCAATTGAGTAACTCTCTGTTTATTGTCTGTTTCCCTAGAGAGATGATGATTGCCACAAAAGCCTGCTCTGTCTGTTTGGCTTACTGCTCTGCCCCAGCACAGTGTCTGGCACATAGTAGGTACTCTACAATGACTGAAGGGGTAACTTCTAGCTTCCGGTAATGGCAGGCTAGATAATTTGGCCCATCCTGGCACTGAAAACAACTTGAAATGCTGAACAAATTTGTAAAAAATATATAAAAAGCACTAAAGAGTTGGCAGTGTAAACGGGAATTGCCAGGCCAAAATTCCCTTTTGGGAGAGAAATCCAGACAGGTAAGCAGGTAAGGAAGAGTAGAAGCTACTCTCTATCCTTGAGTCATTTTCTGATCCCAGCAAACATGAATTTTATTTTGACAGCCTCATGGAATGAGAGAGACCGAACTCAAATCTCAGGGCTCACACAGGAGGTGCTATGTAATAAAACATCATTCCACAGTGATGTGGAAGATGTGGAACTCTGAAGGGCTACACTCTCAGGAGAAGGGTGAAGCAGAGGTAGAACAGGTCCCAGATGATCTTGCAATCTACGTTCTCATCTCACAGGTAGGCTAGGGAACCTCAAGTCTTAAGGTTGATTAAAGTGGTCCTGAACTAGCATTTTTATTGGCAGGAGCAAATTGAAATGCTCTGTAAAGGGTATCTCTGTCCTAAATCTAAAATTTTTTTTTCAGACAGGTTTCCTAAAACAATGACCAGCACATAGTCAAAGATGATCAGATACACAAGAAAATAAAACACTATGAGTAAAAACTAGAAGAATCAACAGAAAACAGAAATAGAATCTTAAGAATTAAAATGATTTACTATGAAAGAACTGTGAGTATGATGTTTAAAGAAATAAGGCATGCTTAAAGATAACTGTAGGGAATGGGAATCTTTAAAAAGTGACAGATCAAGTTGAAATGACAATAACTAAAATCAAGAACTTAATGCATAGGTTTAACTGCAGACTAAACACAGCTGAGAAATGAATTAGGTTATTAGAAAAGAAGTCAAAAGAAATGCTCATAAATGTAGCATATAGAGACAAAAAGAAAACATGGAAGAGATGATACGAGAGAAAGAGAAAGAGTAGGTCTAATGTATGCTTCATATTATGCCTGAAGGAGAGGAGAGAGCAAATGGAGCAGAAGAAACGTTTTAAGGATTAATGGGTAAGAATTTTCTGGAACTAATGAATGAATGCATGAAGGGATACACTGACCCATTTAATGGTTGGTTGTGTTCCATGTTCCACACAGGCCAGAGCTCAAAAAATACTGATGGGAGATACTGGACCCAGTCTGCTCTTGGCCAATGTTGCTTAATGCCAAGTCCAATGTAGTAAAGGACACAAGAAAAAGGTGGAAAATCAACTCTTGCCTGTCTTCTGCCTCTGCAGTTCACCCTTGCCTGCTTAGGAACCATTTGAGCAGCCCTGAGATGACCACAGCT
>NW_011888977.1:1216873-1234865 GCF_000151845.1 Pteropus vampyrus | reverse complement strand
AAATGCTGAACAAATTTGTAAAAAATATATAAAAAGCACTAAAGAGTTGGCAGTGTAAACGGGAATTGCCAGGCCAAAATTCCCTTTTGGGAGAGAAATCCAGACAGGTAAGCAGGTAAGGAAGAGTAGAAGCTACTCTCTATCCTTGAGTCATTTTCTGATCCCAGCAAACATGAATTTTATTTTGACAGCCTCATGGAATGAGAGAGACCGAACTCAAATCTCAGGGCTCACACAGGAGGTGCTATGTAATAAAACATCATTCCACAGTGATGTGGAAGATGTGGAACTCTGAAGGGCTACACTCTCAGGAGAAGGGTGAAGCAGAGGTAGAACAGGTCCCAGATGATCTTGCAATCTACGTTCTCATCTCACAGGTAGGCTAGGGAACCTCAAGTCTTAAGGTTGATTAAAGTGGTCCTGAACTAGCATTTTTATTGGCAGGAGCAAATTGAAATGCTCTGTAAAGGGTATCTCTGTCCTAAATCTAAAATTTTTTTTTCAGACAGGTTTCCTAAAACAATGACCAGCACATAGTCAAAGATGATCAGATACACAAGAAAATAAAACACTATGAGTAAAAACTAGAAGAATCAACAGAAAACAGAAATAGAATCTTAAGAATTAAAATGATTTACTATGAAAGAACTGTGAGTATGATGTTTAAAGAAATAAGGCATGCTTAAAGATAACTGTAGGGAATGGGAATCTTTAAAAAGTGACAGATCAAGTTGAAATGACAATAACTAAAATCAAGAACTTAATGCATAGGTTTAACTGCAGACTAAACACAGCTGAGAAATGAATTAGGTTATTAGAAAAGAAGTCAAAAGAAATGCTCATAAATGTAGCATATAGAGACAAAAAGAAAACATGGAAGAGATGATACGAGAGAAAGAGAAAGAGTAGGTCTAATGTATGCTTCATATTATGCCTGAAGGAGAGGAGAGAGCAAATGGAGCAGAAGAAACGTTTTAAGGATTAATGGGTAAGAATTTTCTGGAACTAATGAATGAATGCATGAAGGGATACACTGACCCATTTAATGGTTGGTTGTGTTCCATGTTCCACACAGGCCAGAGCTCAAAAAATACTGATGGGAGATACTGGACCCAGTCTGCTCTTGGCCAATGTTGCTTAATGCCAAGTCCAATGTAGTAAAGGACACAAGAAAAAGGTGGAAAATCAACTCTTGCCTGTCTTCTGCCTCTGCAGTTCACCCTTGCCTGCTTAGGAACCATTTGAGCAGCCCTGAGATGACCACAGCTACATCCTCCTGTTCCTTCTTCCCTCCCATAGGCCTTACTGGGCTGCCACTGGGAGATAGTGAAACACCATTCTCGAAGTTCCCTCCATAGTCAGCGGGGGTACAGTGGCATGGGTGGGTCGGGCGAGAAAGGCCTCTGTCCTACCCTGATTCAGCAACGATGGGACATTCTCCTCTTACACACCGTGCTCCTTCTCTCCTCTGACTCTTGTCTTCCTGCGGCCGGGCTCTAGTCTGGGCTCTCAGGGGTGCTTGGTGGGGACTTATTGACTGGCAGATATACTCCGGTTCTGGCTAGAGTAAGGGGTGGAATCTGAAAGAGGAGGTGATGTTAGAGTGTCCCTTTGCCACAGCTGAAGAAGGCTTGATGTTGCCAGCATCAGCTTAGGGTCCTCCAACCTGGGCCTCAACATGGGCCATGAGCACTCATGTCTCTCATTGTCTAGCCCACCAGCATCACCTATGACCTAGACGGCAAGGATCTAGAAGCTGGACTCCAGAGATAGGAGGGGACTCACAAACCCTCATTTCTACAGCCTTCTGGCTCTCAACCCTGAGATCTCTTGGGCTGGAAGGTGACCTGGCTGGCAGGTGGGTCGTTTGTTTCTGACTCACACTCCCCTCTTCGCTGCCAGGTGACCTGGTCCTAGTCCATCGCAATGTGACTTGTCCTGGGATCAGGTTCTTGGGGTTGTTCCGTTCTGGAGGGACATCATTTATCATCTTGCCTCTGGGAATCCCGGCACACCTCTCAGACAAGCTCAAACAGAGAGGCTGTCAAACCTGTGCCTGGTCACACAGCGGGTGTGTGGTAAGGCGAGGACACACACGATCTCACGCCCCGAGTGGGTGGGAATGCAGGCCCAGCCCTGTGTAACCAGCACTGAGGCTCGGGCTCTGTGATCAGCTCCACAGTGGAGCCTGTGGAGGCCCTGGTCTCACCCCGGCCCGCGGCACGTGCCGCATTCCCCCAGCCCCAGCAGCAGGCCTTCCAAACACTGTGCTGTGGGGTTCCAGTCCCAACAGCTTGTCTCATGGGAAAAGTGGAAAGGGATAGCCGATTGCACTTAATGTCCCAACCTATGAAGAGTTAAGATGGGGGGCATGCGGGCCCCCAAACCTAGCTCTGCAATGTCTCTGCCATGCCATTCCGATTTCTGAAATTCTCAAAGATATTCCAAACAACGTGCAGTGTATTTAATTTTAAAAATTAAAAACTCAAGTAAATGAAGTTGAGGAATGTTGGGTGGAGGTGGGGGAAGGGGAGGGTGTCGTGGAATAAAGCCAATAATGAGAGTCTCAGGAAAACATGAGCGTTTCACTTCCCTGTGTGGATTTGGGGGTGGAGAGGTTCAACTCCCTCACTGGACAGAGTGTAGGGGCCCAGGTGCTGATCCTGCCCCCGCCCTGGTCTTATCACTGGTCCTGACAGACCAGGCTCCGTGGCAAGTAGCTGGGCCTCTGGTGAGCCTGGGTGCAACACAGTGAGCAGAAGACCCGGCGGGCTGCTCTCTTTCCTAGTTCGGCTCACGCACACACCCCGGGCAGTGCTGCCCCACATAATTACATAAAGTGCGTATCACTCAAGATGCTCATCTCACCTCTGACACATTTTGGGCTGGTTGCCATCATCCCCACCTCCCCTGGCTCAGAAACCCCACCTATGACTCACATGCGTCCATCTCTCCCAGGCGAGATTGCTCCTCAAACAGAAGTTGGTCAGATCTTGGTGAACTTAGGAAATGCTCCTGGGAGGACCTTTTGCCCCTCTTAGGCCTGAAAGATTTGCCAGCCTCAGGCTCAGAATCGTACACACAGGGCAAGCTCTTGCACCCATGCCCACACCCACACGGTGCCACTCTCCACTGGGAGTCACCCACGGCCCAGGCCTCCCCTCCCTCCTTTCTGTTGCCCTGCACTAGCCCAGCTGGCCGGCTGGGGAGGAGCCGGTGATTTAAGGCCTCTTGGCCCCCTCAATACCTGCCACCCTCCTTTGACAAGTGGCATCCAACTGTTTCCTGTGCTTAAACAGCATGATGGGGGTGCCTGAGAGCTACTTTCCTTCCTTGCCTGAGGGGTTTGCTTATTAACTCCAGTTACTCTCCAGGCAGCATTCCTGGCAGTGAAGGGAAAAGCAAGGTAGGTTTCCAGAGCCATTTCTTGTTGGTGACCCCAGCTCAGGGGAAGCTTGGCCAAGGCCTCCTCTCACCTGGCTCTGCGGCACCGCCCTACCCCCCCCAGAACCCTAGGAGCTTCCCAGGACGGAGGGCGGCCTCCCTCCTCACTTCCTAGGCTGGAGCTAGCTCAGGCAAATGGGAGCCGGCTGTTTGGCCAAGCACTGAGATGACCCAGTGGGGGACCGAAGGAGGCAAGGGGGCGGAAGGTGTCTCCTGGACATGCGTAGCATATCTTTCTGCTCCCCTGCCACCAGCAAGGGGGAAGGCAGGGCCACCCCATGTGCTGAGGTCCCTGCCTCTCAAATAGAAAGGAATTATTGGAGAGGCCCATGGAGTCAAGAAGGAGGAGTTGTCTCAGGATCTGGGGAGGCTGATGCTCTAGCAAGAACACTTGTCCTCACTAACTAGGAGTCATCAGCTAGGATTCAGCTCTTGTATCAAGAACGTTTTAACACAAAAAATACATGGGGTACCCCTGATGGCTTTGCTGAGAGCAGTGGAGGAGGGTTTGACCTCCTACTCAGCCTGCAAGGTCACTAGCAAGAGGACTCTTCACCCAGAGATGCTCATTAAGTCAGGGGTCCCCAATCCCCGGGGCCAGGGACTGGTACTGGTCCATGGCCTGTTAGAAATCGGCCACACAGCAGGGGGTGAGCGGTAGGCTAGTGAGAGAAGCTTCATCTGTATTTGCAGCTGCTCCCCAGTGCTAGCATCACCGCCTCAGCTCCACCTCAGATCATCAGGCATTAGATTCTCATAGGAGCTCCGGTCCCTGGTGCCAAAAAGGCTGGGGGTCCACTGCATTAAGTGCTTTCTGTGCAAAAATGAAAGGCATCATAGAAAAAAGAAATTTAAGCAGCATTAAAACGATTCTAGTAACTTGATTATTTTGGGTACGAGGATTTTGTCCTAAATTATTCAGACGACTGTCTCTTTCCAGGGGAGTTTTCAGGGACAGAGGTGTGGCATTCCCCTCCCACTCTGCCTCCTGCCCTAACATCTGGCAATGGCAATCACATTAGTTAGTTTGAGACAAGTGTCTCACAGGCTTTGCCTGTTTACCTTTCACAACAACTCGATGACGTGTGCCAGTTTTGCATGCATTTTGCATAAAAGGAAATGGAAGCTCAGAGAAACCAAGAGACTTTGTGAGGGCCACATAATCAGCAAGAGGCAAAGGCAGGAGTCAGCTGGTGTCAGTACTATACAGCCCGCGTCTCGTGGGCCATCTGGATCATGGGATTTGAGAAAGAGAAAACTTCTACGTGTCACCTGTGAGCCAACTGCCTTCTTCCAGAACCCAGCTCAGCACACATGCCAGAGCATCTGGGCTTGATGCATCTGCTCAGTGACAACTGCCAGTCTACTATGTGCCCAGAAGAGCAGCAGTGGCCCTTAGCACACACTCGCCATTACTGGCCCCGGGCAAGTGGCGCTTGCGATGCTGAATTAAACATATTCTTAAGCATTACAGACACCAGTGCCTTCAAATTGTTCTGGGCTAAGTCCTTCGTCCTGTGAACTCCTGGTTTAAGGCCAGTTAAACTGCTGCCAGGTAGGGTTTATTCACTGTAAATCAGTGGGAATGTGGTCACATGAATTTTAAATATCAGATTAAAATCAAATTAGTGGGAAAATTTGGAACAAATTGCCTTCAAGTACAGTGAATGAGTCTATTTTTAAAATGTTGCCGCACCAGGCAAAATAGTGAAGCAAATACGTTTCCTAACAGCACAGAGACACCGTGTTGGGAGTGATTTGTCATGCTTAGTCACTGTAATTGCTTTAGCAAAACTGAGGAATCAAATAAAACGTGTTTGCAAATTGTAAATCATCAGGGCCGCTTCAGATGGGTCCTAACCTGATGTCGAAGGTCACAGCGGCTACCCCCTCGGCAAGTACCCATCCCTGACATTCCCCTGCCCCCATGCATGGGCAGGGGCTGTGCTGCCACGTCTGACCGAGACCATTGCCCAATGCGTGAGGGAAAGGCCGCCACAATCAGCCACATTTCCTCACTGAGCGGAGCAGCATGGATTCCTGGGGGGCACAAGGGAGAGCGCCAGGTCGGCTCGAGTAGGGGGTGGGGGCTCGTGAGGCTGGGCAGGGAAGGGCCAGTGGCTGCTCGGGAAGGAGAGGCTTTCTCTCTGGTGAAAAGTTGGCTGCCACTTGCCAAGGAACAGATCTAGAGGGCTTGGGACAGGCCATGATAGTTCCCTTCGGGACTCTTCTGGGTCACCGGGTGACATGTCCGCCAAATTTGGCCACTGATGTTCCCACCTGTGGGCCATAGTCCACCAATAAAGACTTTACCAGTCATCCCGAAGAGACAAGAGGGGAGACGGGAAGGCCTGAGAGACCTTTACAGCAGAAAAACCATGGTTGGAGCTGCCCTGGGCCTCAGAGCAGCTGCAACAGCCTTGGGGCACACTGCACGTCCTCTCCCCCGCCCTCTCCCTTCTTCTGGAAATCCCACCTCCTCCCTGTACACACGCCTTGAGAGCACGACCATCTCACTGGGGCCTGGTGGTAAACAAATCATGTAGAAGTGTTGAGGATTATCTAGAACCAGAAAGGTTGTCTTTCTTAGGATTCTTGCATTTTAAAATTAACTTTGTAGAAGTCGTGACTCACGTACAATGAGCCTTATTTCTGGTGCCCTTGTGTTCCCTCCCACAATGGTGACCCTGGTCTCTCAAACTCCTGCTTGGTGCACCTCAGGCCAATCCAGAGGACCCTTGAATGGAAAGGAGAGGGCGAGGATGCTTTTTAAACACGGAGAGAAGAGTCGTGGAGAGATCCATGCATTCAGACACGTGTCTAAGACCTGGCATGGGCCGGACGCTGGATGTCCATTGGGGCCAAATTCAACAGGAGGCCAAGGAAAGCAGAATCCCAGGTAAGTTCATATGATTCAGCTCCAGGAGCTCACGGTGACCTCGGGTAGAACAGTTTCTAGGGAGGGCGAGGAAGAGAGTGAAGGGTGTGGATAAGGAGGCAGGGAAGATGAAGCTCAGAAAATGGACCTCTGGGGATGCAAGAATCACAAAAGATGTATTTAAAACAAGCCAATTTTCATCCCACCTTGATGGGCGTAAGAAAACTACACCTTTGAATCCATCTCGGGTGGGCTTCCAGACCACGGTCTGAAACACGGAGCTATGGAAGAGTTTGGCTTCTCAGCTCTACCTAGAAAAGGCTTCAGAACAGCAGAAGATTCTTTTCCTGTGGGCCTCACCCAGCCCCTTCTGGGCCCCTCGAGGCAGCCGAGTGGTGTGGGCCTCTATGCCCTGCTCCCCTGTCAATCATGCTGGCTTCTGGGAGCTCAGATGGGCTTTCCACAAGTGCCTAGCACTCCATAATCTAAGGGGAGCTTCTAGGGTTCAGGCCCCGTGGGGTCACCAACACTATCTTCTGCTGTTCTGGGCTATGGGCAGTGGGCTTGGGCACAGAGAATGAAGAGAAAGGGCATCTGTGGACGCTGTCACCAGGGAGGCCTGTTTCTAGTGGGTGGGGCAAGAAGGCAAGAAAAATAATAAATAAAAACAAAAGTGAAGGAAAGCAAGGCTCTTGGGTGCCAGAACGGGGCTGGCCGAGGCCGTGGCTGCCTGAGTAATGGGTTCCACATTTGTTTGGCTCTGTCTGCAGTGACCAGGATCCAGGATGCACAGACAGCCTTGCAGGGGCTGGAGGGGAAAGTCCAGCTGCGGCCAGACCTAGGCAGACCCTTGCAATGGCCCCATCCCTGGCTGGCCACAATGTAGCTGAGCTCTGCTCCAGCACCCAGCCTCTCCTCCCTGCCCCCGCCCGTGGCTCCTGGGTCCCTGCCGGCCTGCACAGATTGTTCGCGTTATTAATGCCGATTTCCCAGAGATTCCATCTGGCTTTTTAATTGCTCTGGGATGGGGCTAGGATGCTTTGATAGTGAACTGGTATCTTTCCTATGTCTCTGCTTACGTCAAATGCTCCATCCACAGAGAAGGGTATGGAGGAGGGAATGAACTGGGGGTGTTGAGAGAAGGGAAATAGTACGTCTTTCACAGAGATAAGAAAGATCTTTCAAAGGTGCTGATGGTTTAGTTTTATTTAAATAAAAGAAAATAAGAGAAAAGCCTACCCTTATCCACCAGCCTAGGAAAAAGCGAGATGGGCTATCACTTCGGTCCAGGCAAGGACCCTGCCCCATGTCAGCAGAAGGCCTGGAAAGAAAGGCCTCGTGACTGAGCAAGGTCAGGGTTTCTGTCCCCTCTTGGCCTGCACCACGAGTGGCCTCCCCCTTCGTCTCCCCACTGCCTCCTCTCCTCCTGTGCAATCGGCCTCTGGTGGAGGAGGCCTGACGGGTTCCTGCCTGGGAAGGAGGGGGCGGTAGATCTAGGAGGGGCAGACACTCCTCACCAGTCTCAATGGCTCATCGCAGGTGTCAGAGCCCAACCCCATGTTCACAGATTCCCAGGAGATCCAGGAGATAAGGCTAACATTCGTGACAGCGCCAACCCATTGGGAGGCATCTGGCGGCAAAGGAGCACCTCTCTCTCTCCTTTTGCCCTTGCTCCTTCTCTGGAGGCTGGCTTCTCTGAACAGGCTCTCAGGGGACACCAGCCTCTCTCTGGTGGTCCACCGAGGGGGTGAGGTTCCTGATACCTCTTGAGGGAGAATGCAAGGCAGAGGCATCCAGGCGAGTTGGACCGGGTCCATGGCTGGATTGGGTCAAAGCTATTGCCTCCAGGAAGGCTTCCCTGGTGGCCTCTATTCACACTTTGAGCTCTTCCTTATTGCATTTATCATATATGGGGGTCACAAGGCTCTGAGCACCCTGAGAGTAGCAGTCGAGTCTGCTTGTTCCCAGGCATGGGCCCTGGCACACAGTAGGCATCTAATAAATATTTGGGGTGTGCTTGGTGCCAGGCTCTTGGAGTGGTTTCTTCATGAAGGCTGAAGTCAGGAGGAGAACCGTGGGGGGCCCTGCAGGAAGCAGTGGGTGGGAAGGAGCGGCTCTCCCCAGGGGCCTCTTGGGGCTGGGCACAGAGCATGTGCTGAGCAGGTTCACACTAGGCTGCCCCATCTCCCTGGCAGGCTGCTCTGTCTACTGGGGGCCGCACTGGGGACCCCACCTACCCCATACCTTTCCTGGGACTGGCTGTGGCTGGATCCATCTTTTCCCCAACAGAGCCTGCCCTGGACCTCAGGATCTGCAGTAAAAGGGGTGCCCTTTTTGTGAGCTGACAGCTTTGAAAGTGGAAATCCCTGGAGATGGGACAGTGGGGAGGGGGGAAGGGGGGGAGATCTCATCCTGGGATCTGTTCTGGGGGCAAAGGGGGAGGCCAAGGCTTGGCCCCCTGAAACAAGAAAAACTGGAATTAGCACTGAACTCAGAGAGAGTTTGCTGGGGCCTAGCAAGCTGTGGCCTGCCCCAGGCCTCTAGGCAGGCGGTCGGGCTCTGCCTCCTTGGTTCCCAGGCAGCAGGGCAGGCTGCCGCCTCCTCACTGGGCTCGTGGCCTTTCCTCTGCCAAGGGTGGCCATGGGTGAGGAGGCGGCAAGTCACCCCCATTAACCACACAGTCAGGTAAAGCTAAACGTTCAGAGTTTAAGAAGAATGCGTAATTTCTCAAAACCGTCCCAGCCCACATTGGCATATGCTATAAGCTGCTAAAGGGAACACTCTTAGGGGGAGAACAGAAGGTAAAGAGTGTTTTGCCTTTTGCTCTCAGGAAGAGTAAACTCTGAGAGCCGTGCCAGCCTCCTGTGTCACGTCCTCCCAGGCCCTGTTATTTCAGGCATGAGGGTGCACCATCCCTCGGTTGGCTAGCACTGCTGCTAAGGGGGTGCCAGGGTGCCTGTCCTCATAGGACAGTCGCCCAAGTGGGGGGCTTGGCCCAGAGAGGGCACAGTGGGGAGGGTGGATGTTGGGGCTGACTTCTTGCTGGGCAGTGCGTGGGGAAGGGCCAGACCTGCTACAGGTCTGCTGTGGGCCCCCTTCCTGGGTGGGCTGGGGCAGGGCAGGTGTGAAGGGCCGGTGGCGGGAGCAAGTAGGGAGGGGTAGAGGGTCCTCTAGTTTCAGGCTTCTCTCCGCCCACCCTGGGTTCTGCTGATGCGCTGGGGCAAAAACAGGTGTGAGAGAGGCTGCTCCAGAGCTGGAGCTGTGAGTGATCTGGAAATGAGTGTGGTCAAAGGGTCCCTGGAGCCTGGAGCTGCTGGACCAGGCCTGCTGAAGTCCCAAAGAGGCTGTGGCACCTTTAGGGAGGGGGATCCCCCTCGGAGTCCCTCTTCTCCCAAGGGGCCAATGAGAGGCCACACCAAGGTCCCTTAATCCCCTACCCTCCTACGACGCACATTCACACCCCAGCCAGGAGACTCTCTTCAGGCTTTGGCATGTTCAGCTTGGAGCCTCGTCCTCCTCCTGCCATTTGTTTGCCTTGGTTGGGAGAAGTCACCCCTTAATGAAAAGAGGGGCTCGGGATGGGTGGAGAGCAAATGAAAGTCAGAATCTCTGCCAGAAAATACGCTGTGATTATTTACAAATGTGACCTGGCCCACAAAGAACCTTGGAAGTAGCTTTTCTGGTTTTAAAAAGACACCAAAATTTACTTTGATATGTTTATATTATAGATATAATACATAAAACATCTAGCATGAAACTCTACGTTCTCCTCAAAAGAAGAGAACCAAGCCATCCTTCTCTGCTCCCGGGCCCAGAGATCTGTGTGTGCTGGCTGGAGGCTGCCTGCCTTCCAGACCAAGAGCCAGGGCCTCTGCGGGGACAAGCCTGTGGGCAGCCTAGTGTTGGAGGGGACGGAGGCCCACAGTCACCCCCATGGAAAGCTGAGGGGAAAGGGGAAGCCCACTTTGCCTCTTTGGTTCCCCTGGGAACAAAAGCAATCCCAAAACCAAAAGGAAAGAGAGCCACAGACCCTCCCTGCAGCTGCTGACAAAGAGTCTCATTTTGGCAAGTATCTGAGCAAAACCAAAACAAAACAAAAACCAAAGAAAATGGTGGTTTAGCATAGATGTGCACATTCACATTGCACAAGGCACCACTGGGACACAGAGAGGCCAGATACAAGTGTTGATATCGGCTGATAAAGCAAAATATTTGGAAAGCTTCTCATAACTTGGGTCCCTCTGGGATGGACTGACTGGGCTTCATGTTTGTATGGCAATGCTGGCGACATACAGTACAGACATGGCTGATGGTCCCAGTGTCCCTTCACCACTCCCCCAACCCCCAGACCAGACCTCTAGGTTCCCCTCTTCCACCAGGCCACCATTCCCATGAACATATGTCCTTATAGCTAACCCACACCTAGCTTTCTGGTCTGACTGGGGGTACGGGGCTCCCATTGGTCACCTGGTGACTCCCATCTCAGGGAGTTCTGCCCTGGAAGCCCAGCCTGTTGCAGGCTGGGAGATTAGAGGCAAGGAACTAGGGACCCTCCATCTTCACGGAGAACTAGGGGAAAAACTTCAGGTTCCAAGCCCCAGATCCCTGTGTTTCCTCCCCGCCAGGAACAGGCACTGAGAAGCGGCTGGGGCTGGCTTGTCGGATCTCTGCTGCCCTAACCTTCCTCCTGCCTGGGGCCTGCACCCTTCCCCTCTCTCCTGGGGGCCTGCTGCAGTCTTGCAGCCTTGGGAATGAGGCAGGAATCCTCCAAATAAAATGACAAGGCACATATTTGCTCTTCCTACTTGGTAGGAATCAGAGCGGTGAGTTTGCATTTCTAAGGCACAAGGTTTTTCCTTAATACTAGAGTCACAGGCTCCCGGCTCGGCCCCATGGCGCTTCTCCTCCCTTGCAAGGAGAAACTAACTACCGCCTGACCCCTCATCTTAGACGCACCGTGTCCCGCGCAGAAGACAAGGGGCACGCGCAACAGGCCAGGCTTTCAGGCGGCATCGGAATCTCTTAGTCCTGGCTTCTGCGGCTTGGGCAGTTCTGAGATCCGGAGACCCGAAACCACTCTCTGAGTCCCGGCCAGGGGCCGAGCCCAGGGCGGTCCCGCCGCGGCGCGCCTCACGCGCAGTTGCCCATGGCCTTGACCAGGGAGCTCTCAGGCAGCTGGCGGAAGATGCCCCGCAGAGTGTCCAGTTCGCGGCTCAGTTGTTCCACCCGCTTGCGCAGGCGGTCATTGTCACTGGTCAGCTCCAGCACCTTCTGCTGCGTCTCCACGTTGCGCTGCTTGGCCTTGTCCCGGCTCTTGCGCACCGCGATGTTGTTGCGCTCGCGCCGCACTCGGTACTCGTTGCTGTTCTTGTCCACCGACTTCTTGGCTTTGGCCGCACCGCCGCCGCCGCCGCCTGCGCGGAGGTCGGTGTGCGCAGCGGACAGCCCCTTGAGCGCGCCACCGGGGCCCGGCAGGCCAGCGGCGCCAAGAGCTGGCGCTGGGTGCGGGCTGGGTACCGGCGTAGGCGGCGGCGTGGGGTGGCCGGGCTGCAGGTGCATAGTGGTCTGGCCGCAGTGCGCGATCTGGAACTGCAGGTGCGGGGCAGCCAAGTGCGCGGGCGGCGGGTGCGGGTGCTGTGGTGGTGGCGGCGGCGGTGGCTGGTACGGGTAGAGGCCGGCCAGCGCCAGCTGCTTCGCCTCGTCCTCCTCGCGAGGCTCCTGCTTGATTACCAGCGGCCGCAGCGCCGGCGCCCCGACGCGCTCGTACAGGGGCTCCAGCCTGCCGTCCAGGTAGCCGGCCGCCGCGCAGCCATAGCCGGGAGGGGGGCCGTGCGTCCCCCCGAGCATAACGGCGCCGCCGGGGCCCACTGGAGCGCCCAGGTAGTCAAAGTCTCCGCCGCTGCCTCCCGCGGGGGCCGCGGCCGCCTTGGCCTTCTCCTGCTGCCGGCTGTGCTGGAACAGGTCGGCCAGGAACTCGTCGTTGAAGGCGGCCGGGTCGATGTAGGCGCTGATGTCGATGGACGTCTCGTGTTCGCAGATGCCGCCCAGCGGCTCCGGGGCGGCAGGTGGGGCGAGGGGCTGCGCGGAGCCCGCGCTTCGGGGAAAGCCGAAGGCAGCGCTGCTGGGCGCGTGTTGGGGGCTCTGAAGGTGGCTGCTCATCGGGGGCCGCGGCTCCGCCTCGTAGAAGTCGGCCGACTCCATGGAGGAGCTAGAGTCCTCCCGGCATGGCGAGCCTCGGCGGCCTCCAGGCTGCGCGGGGCGCCGCTGCTATCGCCGTCTACCGAGAGTCCCTACTTGTTTGCGCCCGAGCAGCTCCAGGTCGCGAATGGCCAAACCCGCGCGGGCCAGCATTTATACTAGGGCGGCGGTCGCCCTCTAGTGTCTGACAACAGGCGACGGCAAGTGGCGCCTCCTGGGTCTTAGAGCCTGCCATTCGAGGGGGACCGTGAGTTGGGCCGGAGCGCAGCGCTTGTGCGAGAGGCCGCGACACAACGCCCACTGCCCCCGCGCAGCTAGCCAAACCATAACACGCGCGCGGTGCCCCACCCTGGGCCGAGATGTTGCCCCCACGCACACGTGGTCGATGGCGGACCCCCCTTCTCTAGCCTCTCCAAGACACCCACTTCCAGTCAACAGCCAGGGAACCCGGGAGCACCTAGCCGCCCTGCAGGGGGTTGGTGGAGGGCAAGTCTTGGTCTCCGAGCTACTGTGGCGCGGGCTCGCTTTAAAAGCTAGAACCAGGCCTGTCCGGGCTCGGGGTCTCCGGAAGGCCGCGGCGTGGAGAAGGGGCTAGGGGAGGGTGGAATGGGGGGCAGGGAACAGTTTGGGGAGGTTCGCCCCGGCGCACACCGCCGCACGAAGAGGCCCGGAGCGCGGTGATTTTGAGTCTTTATTTCTGATCTCCAGGCGACCCCACTGATTCCGCGCAGATACACTGTACTGCTTTGCCTCTCGCAGTACTTCGTGGTCTCACAGACGTAGGAGCAGCAGGCTCTAGGACCCCGCGGGGAGCGGAGGGAGGAGGAGGAGGCCGCGGCCAAGGATCCTGGAGGACCTGTCCGGTCGGTCCGCCTGGGCTAGAAAACTTTTTCTTTTTTAATTACTTCTAGCTGGAGCACTAGGGTTGCTAGGCGCGTGGGGCTGGCGCGGCTACCCGCGCGCGGTGCCGCCCATTTTTTTTCCTGTGTGATGAGCGGAGCTGGATTCCGGGGCTGGAGTACTGGGGCTCCGGGAGCGCACAGAAGGAGGCGAACTTGCCTCCGGAACAGGAATCCCAAAGCGGGCCTGGCTGTCAACAGGGTCGGAACCCACTGCCTTCTGCCCCTACTCTCCATTCAGGTGGGCTCCAAGGCGGGAGCAGGGGTGTCGAGGGAGCCTGGGTCTCGGAGGCCCAGGGTCGGAGCACCTACTGGGAGAACCCTGAGGGGTGGTGGTTCGCAAGACGCTGAGTTCCGGCGATCCTGGGGAACGACGCGGCCAGGCCCGGGAGCCGGCTGGGCGCTGCGCCGCCTCCGCACTCACTGCTGCGGGGGAAGGGGTTTATAGCAGAGCGTCTCGCCAGCCGCGTGGCGCCTCACGCGTTCTATACAGGGTTCGCACGGACAGCGGGGCTCGCAGGGGGCCCCTCTGGGGTCCGCAAGTCGATCCTGCCTTTACCCCTTCTTCCAGCGCCCTTATGACTTCCTGAGCTGAAGCCCAATGCTGCCTGGGTGCTGACTGGATGTGAACCCGCCTGAGAACCCGCCTGAGAACTGCTTTGGTCAAGACTCTCTCCCACACAGAGAGGCCTTGCAAGGCCTGGCAAGGCGCCACAACCCGCCCAGAAGCCCTCTCCTAGGCCCAGCGCAAAAACACGCGGGCTTCCACTGTGGTCACAGTAAAGAAGCCAACTCTATTGGAGAATGCACACTGAGCTTTAATCAAGTTCCTATTAATGACTCAACTGCTTCATTTTCTTTCTTTCTTTTCTTTTCTCTTTCTTTCTTTCTTTCTTTTTTTTTTTTTTTTTTTTTGGTCCAGAGCTCAGACACAAGATATTTTTAGCTTGATGTTTTGGGACTGGGAATAAAGTATATACTTTAAATAAATAACCTATGCGAGCCTGAGGAGCTGCTCTCATTCATACATACACCAGCACCTGCGGAGCCTGCAGGGAAACACAGAAACACCCAGTGGGATCTTCACTTTTCCTGCAGTGCACGGCAGTCCCAGTGTTTAAGAGCAAAGAAAAGGCTGCTGAAAGTGTCCTGTTCCTAGCCTGTACACCTGGTCTCCTGCCCAGGGTTGCACCAAGAGTGTCACCTCTTAGGATGGGAGGAAACTGCAGAGGCTCCAGGGCTGGAGGAGCCCTGGAAACAGGCCTTGCCAATAGAGTGCGTAGGGGTGAGAGAGGCACCTGAGGGAGCCTACATCCAGGGCTGCAGGTCCTCCCACCGCTGCACCAGAATTTCCCCACAAGGTCTGCTCCGTGCAAGGTGCTCGGTGCCCAGGGATGAGTGAGAAGTGGCCTCTGCCCTCTCTGAGCTCTGGGCATGGCTGGGGAGACAGACAGGTCATGGCAGTGTACTGGAAGACAAAGGCCTCCTCACAGAGGAGGTGACACCGAAAGAGCAGGGGATGGGACTGGGCAGAAGGACTTAGTCCATTATTTCGTCAAAGGTCTGTTAGGAGACACAAATGGGGATGAAGGATCAATGTGCTGTGTGATAAAGGGGTGCCCCGCCCTGGTGAATATGGGGCCGTGGAGGAGGTAGCAACCAACTTTGAGGAGGTGCTATGGGCTAAATTGTGTCTCCCCCAAATTCATACGTTGAAGCCCTAATCCCCAATATGACTGTATCTGGGGATTTTTTTTTTAAAGAAGAAATTAAGGTTAAATGAGGTCATAAGGCATAGGTCCTAATCTGGTAGGACTGATGGCATTATAAGAAGGAGAGAGGGAGATGCTTCTCTCTCTCTGGTCCCTTTCTCTCTCTCTGGCTAGAGCACATCATGTGATGACACAGAGAGAAGGCAGTGTCTGCAAGCCAGAAGAGGAGAGCCCTTGCCAAAACCCAACTATCCCTGCACCCTGACCTTGGACTTCCAGCCTGCAGAACTGTGAGAGAATTAGTTTCTGTTATTTAAGCCACCCGCTTTGTGGTATTTTGTTACGGCAGCCCTAGTTGACTAAGACAGTCAGTCAGAGAGGGCTTCGTGTAGGAGTAGACCTCTGAACTGCACTTTGAAGGATGAGCAGAAATTTGCTAGAAGGATAGGTGGATAGAATGGCAGGTGCAAAGGTGGAGAGGCTATGAGTACATGGAGTGTTCTGGTAACAAAGGACAAGAGGTTTGATGGGCTGGAGTGTCGAGATTGCTGGGGCGGGGCCTAGATAAGGCTGGATCCACCGATGAGGCTGAGTTCATGGCCAAAGCTGCTCCAGGTGAAGGAGAGTCTACCTCACAGGCTTTTGCCGACTGGCTGGCGTTTAGCAGGGGAGCACTGCGATACTATCTGGTTTCCAGTAGGGGATGGAGAGGGGGCGACGGCTAGATGAAAATCAATGGAGACCTGAGGCCTCAGGGTGGGGATAGAGGGCAGGGACAGATTTGAAAGAGATGTCGGGATTTGGATCTGGGCGGGGGCCCAAAGCCTGGCTTCTGTAATGCAGAGAAGATAGAGGGTTCCCTCTAAGCCCTTGGCAGCCACGGGGTCTCACCACCTGCAGGACACTTGCCTTCCTGCTTTACAGTTCTGGAGGAGAGCGCCAGGGCCCAGGAACAGTTGCCAAGATCCACGTGCCATATTCTAGTTTTTTCCTTGAGGTCTAAGAGAACACCTTGGGATGAGGAGGACGTGGTTTAGAGGGCGAGTAGTGGGTCTGTGAATGGGCTGCTCGGAGATGAGGGAGTGTCTAGGGGGCTAAGGCAGGAGAGTCCTGGAGTTGGCCAAGCCCTGGAGCAAGACTTGTCAGCAGAACCTGGGTGAGACCCAGGCTTGGTGGAGCCACTCTTCATGGGAGGCGCCTTCGGCTGGAAGCGGGTCGTGGCCAGATAGCACTCGTAGGCAGTCAGCATTTTGCTAGAATCACTTGGGAGGGAGATGGCTCTGTGGTTCATGCTCAGTTGAGACAGAGCCAGTAATAAGAGAAACTCATAAACCCTCTCTCTGACCACCTTTATGGTCCTTCTTCCTCTTAATTGATGACACTTGGCAGTCCTTGAAGAGTGACTGAGGGAGAGCTCTTCAATACTCCCCAGACTCCATGTGCTCAGCAGGGGAGCCGTGGGGTTGGCACCCCAGCTCCAGCAAGCTGCTAGCTCACCTGCAGGGACAGGTGAGGTAAGAGGCATGCTCTGACTCTGGCTCCACTTTTTACGAAGGAGAAAATCAGCAATGGAAGTGAAAATGCATGTTGTAAGTGTGCTCAGGACAGCCCAGAAGAGGAGGCTGCTGAGCTGGGGGAAGGCAGGTTGGGTGGGGAGAGCAGGAGCAGGAGCCTTGTCCTCTGTGTACTGTGGTCCTGAGTTTTGGGTGCTCCACGAAGGAGCCTGGTTCCAGAGTCATTCGCAATGCTAACCATTTTGAGAAGACAGAGCCCTAGGAAGTTATAATTTTACTTTGATGCAACTTTCCTACAGGAACACACACAAGAGAATTAGTACACAAGTTTGAAAATTAATCAAATTCCGAAGAGCAAAACCAGAACAAACCCTTCCAATTTAGTTTTCTAACTTTATCTAAAGTCAAATGGTTGTAAGATTGGCCACTCCAAAGCAGGACTAGTTGAGATGATTCTTAAGGACCAATTAAGCTAAGATAAAAGATAAGAACTATAATTTTCAGGCACAGTTTGTGCTCTAGCTGGGGGGCAGGAGTATCTAATACAGTATATCTACTACAATGATTCAGTAAAATACTCTCAAAGACCTTTCTAAGACACCAACGAAACAAAACATAAGTTTCTTTTTATTACAAATGTGTTGGCTAATTTGTTTTATGCCTCAGATATTGACAAGTAACGTATATAACCCAATGGACAGTCAACCAAGAGTCTAGTGTTTTTTTATCGACACACTTCGGGTGCTTGGAGAAGCCATTCTTATCACCCATCAGATTATACATCCTGTCTCACCAGGAGGCCCAGTGGTGTGAGGGATTCCTCAAAAATGTTTAAACCTCTGCTTCATCATTTGTCAGCTGAATGACTTGGGCAAGTTAGTGAATTTCTCTGGGCCTCTGTTTTCTTTTCTATAGATTGGGACAAAAATTCATTGTAGTATATTCTCAGCTTATTCTAGGGCAAAACACCTAGAAGTCACACGGAACATTATAAGGCATAATTAATTCTGTCCTCATGTGCTAGAAATGATTTAACTGTTAGGAAATATAACTATATTGTATGTGTACCATATAAAATTGCAACCATGAGTACCCAGGTTTATAAAAAATCCACCTGGTCAGATTCATGAGAATCAGCTATTACCAGTTTTTTTCTTAATTTTCATCTACTTTAATATGTGTGTGGGTTTGTTTGTTTGTTTATTTATTTAGTTAGTTTGTTTTATTTGCTTGCAACTGCTAGCAGATAAGCAGTAGCAGGTACCAAAGATTTTAGAAAAAAAATTGGGTCAAAACTTGAAATTCAGAAAATTCTATTCATTATTTTAATTTTGCTTAGCAAATTGG
>NW_011888977.1:1205401-1216823 GCF_000151845.1 Pteropus vampyrus | reverse complement strand
GGCATAATTAATTCTGTCCTCATGTGCTAGAAATGATTTAACTGTTAGGAAATATAACTATATTGTATGTGTACCATATAAAATTGCAACCATGAATACCCAGGTTTATAAAAAATCCACCTGGTCAGATTCATGAGAATCAGCTATTACCAGGTTTTTTCTTAATTTTCATCTACTTTAATATGTGTGTGGGTTTGTTTGTTTGTTTATTTATTTAGTTTGTTTTATTTGCTTGCAACTGCTAGCAGATAAGTAGTAGCAGGTACCAAAGATTTTAGAAAAAAAATTGGGTCAAAACTTGAAATTCAGAAAATTCTATTCATTATTTTAATTTTGCTTAGCAAATTGGGAAAAATCTTTTCTTCCATTATGGTAGAAAACTCCTTTGGTAGATGATGGACCTCAGAACTCCCCATTCAGCATTTGGGGAACATTCCAGAAAGCAAGCAGTGGATATAGGTAGGCCTACCCCACATTTTTTGGGGATCTGGAACAAGAATACAAATGGCAGCCCCCATACCATCTGTTTAATATTAAAAGTTATCAATCAAATGAAGAAACTGTTAGATAAAATATGTTCTGTCTTTCTGCCATGACAAATAAGTCATTGTAATGTCCTAGAAGGTGAGATTTAAATTTAGAATTTGACTCTGGAACATGGTGGTACCAGGAGAGCCAGCCACCCCCTTCTTTTCCCACTCCTTGGGCCACCCCCCACCAGAAGGGTCTTTAGTCAGGTGGGTGTAGATTTCCAGCCCACACCCCTTGAAAATTGCCCCCTCCCATCACACCTTGGGACTAGGGGTGTGCACACTACCAAGTACCCAGTGATGCGGCTCATGTAGGCCCAGGCAACTGCCTCTGGGCTGTTCGGGCAGGAAGTTCTTTGGCCTGGTAGGCTCCGCACCCCGAGGTAAGGGAGTAGCCAGAGGAGGGCATGAACGGGGCCTCTAATGTGGAAGTCCCATTCAGGGGCCCTAGTACCTGAGCTAAAGGTGATACTGAAGGTCCACCAGGCAAGATCTCAGCACCCTGTCAGAGCCAGCACTCATTCAGTGCAAGCAGGAAAACGGTGACACCACTACTTATCTGGAGGCCCCTGGCCCTGCTTCTGTTGGAGGACATGACAGTTAGCAGTAATTCTAGACCTATATCCCCAGTTCATCCCTTTTCTCCATCTCACAACAGATCCTCGGTCCAGCCACCATGCTCTCTCACCTGAACCTTCACAGCAGCTTGTTTCCCTGCTGCCCTCCTTGCCCCCCGGCTTTCTCCAAAGCAGCCTAAGTTACCTTTTAAATATGCACTGCGATCATGTCAATCACCTACTTCAACCTTCCATGACCTCTCATTGCATGTAGAAGAAGATGTGTATATCTTGACCTGGCCACAAGGCCCTGCATAATTTGGCCCTTCCCTCTTTTACTTCTCAGACTCTTCTTGGCTCCCTACTACGCTCTTTGCCAAGCCGAGTGTCTCCCAGCCTCAGCGTGCTTCACTTTGCTCTGTTGGCTCCCTGGAATGTTCTTCCTAGAAGTTGGCATGACTCCTTTTTTCTGTCATTTGAGTCTTGCTTTCTCCAGGAGGTTCCTCTCAGGTATGAATTGCACACCAGCCACCTCCCCCATTACTCCTTAGGCCATGTGTGTTTTATTTTCCTCATAGCACTCCCTGGAAAAATGATCTTGTTTACTTATTTCACTTGTTCCCTGCCTGGCTTCCCCCACTAGAATGTCAGCTTCACAAAGACAGGATCTTGTCTGTCCTGTTCTGCCTATTTCCAGCGCTAGAACAGGACTTGGCATATGGTAGAGCCTCAAATATTTGTTGAATGAACACAGAATGGATTCTATTCAAGAAAATTGCCACCAGGCCACCCTCCCAGAACTCAGCTGTTCCCAAGCCTAGAAGGGCTGCTCAAGAGTGGCCCTGAAGGATGCTGGAGAAGATCTGACTTCCTGGGTCAGGGCTCCCCAGGGCAGACTCATGCAGAGCCTTCTGAAGCTGTGCTGAGCAAGACTGCCAGGGCCTGAAGATTCTACACAGTGCCCTTGGCTAACTCTAAAGAAGCTCTCTTCAGGCCGATGCAGGCCCCAACGGCTTGGCTGAAAAGAAAGTGACTTTATCTGGGAGGAAAAGGGTCTCTTTCCAGCCCCGCCAGGACACAAATCTTGTTGAGCGAAGGGCCTCCTGAACTGGGCTCGTTTGTGTAGTGTAAACTTCTCGGCCCTCCGATGCAACCCTGAAACACTCCCTCCACCTTGGCTCCAGAGCACCCCCTATCTGTTAGGCACTGCTGGGCTGGTGCCCAGGAGAGCAAGACATGGTCCTTGGATGTGAGGACATCAGATCCACTTGGGAGAATGGGCCTGCTTCCTGCAGGCTCACATGGGAGGCAGGGGCTGCTCCAACATGTAGACCACTGCTCAAGACATGGGGTGAGGCTCCTTGGAGCCCATTTCTGTGCACCCACCATTTTGATCCCATTCTTTCTCTTTGCTGATTCCAAGTATTTATGGCTCAAGGTCCATACATTTTTATGTCTTAAAAGACAACAACAAACAAATAAAACTTAAATAAGGTGAGAAATGAAATCTTTTGAAAATCAAAACAAGAGTCTTTAGGTGCTGGTTCATAAAGGCCTCAACTCTAGCTCTCTTTCTTTGTCATCGTACTCAGTTCCCCGATGTCTAAACACCAGCACACTGTGTGTAAAATGTCCCCAGAGTGCCGACATAGAAGCCACAGGAGAAACAAGCTGCATACAGTGGGCTACTTGATGTTTCCAAAGACCTTACCCATTCTAGCCTGTTAGATTGCTCCCAAAGGAAGCTATTATGAGGTCCTGCTCTGATCTGTGGTAATAAGACTGTCAGCTCACAGAGTTACCTCAACATAACAAAGGCCGTATATGACAAATCTATAGCTAACAATGTACTCAATTGGGGAAGGGTTAAAAGTGTTTTCCTTAAGATAAGGAACAAGACAAGGATGTCCACTTTCATCACTTTTATTCAACACAGTATTGGAAGTCCCAGCCACAGCAATCACACAAGAAAGAGAGATAAAAGACATCCAAATTGGAAATGAAGAAGTGAAACTGTCATTATTTGCATATGACATGATACTATATGCAGAGAATACTAAAGATTCAACCAAAAAACTATTAGAATCAGTAAATGAATTCAGAAAAGTAGCAGGATACAAAATTAATATTCAGAAGACGGTTGCATTTTTATACACCAATGATAAATTATCCGAAAGAGAAATTAAGAAAACAATCCCATTTACAATTGCATCAAAAACTATAAAATGCCTGGGAGTCAAATTAACCAAGGAGGTAAAAGACCTGTTCTCAGAAAATTACAAGTCATTGAAAAAAGAAATTGAAGAAGATACAAATAAATGGAAACATATACCGTGTTCATGGGTAGGAAGAATCAACATCGTTAAAATGGAGGCATGACTCAAAGCAACCTATAGATTCAATGCAATTCCTATCAAAATACCAATGGCATTTTTCAGAGAACTAGAATAAATAATCCTAAAATTTATGTAGAACCATCAAAGATCCCAAATAGCCATGGCAATCCTGAGAAAGAAGAACAAAATTGGAGATATCATACTACCTGATATCAAACTATACTACAAGGCTATGGTAATCAAAACAGCATGGTACTGGCATAAAAACAGACATATCAATGGAATAGAATAGAGAGCCCACAAATAAATCAATGCCTATATGGTCATTTAATCTATGACAAAAGAGGCAAGAATAGACAATGGGGTAAGGACAGTCTCTTCAACAAATGTCGTTAGGAAAACTGGACAGATACATGCAAAAAATGGAACTATATCACCTTCTTACTTCATATACAAGAATAAACTCAAAATGGATTAAAGACTTAAATGTAAGACCTGAAACCATAAAACTTCTAAAAGAAAACATAGGCAGTAAACTCTCTGATATTGCTATTAGTAATTTTTTTCTCATGTCTCCTCAGACAAGGGAAACAAAAGAAAAAAATAAACAAATAGGACTACATCAAACTAAAAAGTTTTGCACAATAAAGGAAAACATTAACAAAATAAAAAGACAACCTACCGAATGGAAGAAAACATTTGCCTTTGATACATCTGACAAAGGGTTAATATCTAAAATTTATAAAGAACTCATACAATTCAACACCAAAAAACCCCCCAAACAATCCAATTAAAGAATAGGCAGACCTGAATAGGTATTTCTCCAAAGAAGGCATACAGATAACCAATAGACATATGAGAAGATGCTCAACATCACTAATCAGAGAAATGCAAATTAAATCCACAGTGAGATACCACCTCACAAGTGTCAGATTGGCTATCATCAATAAATCAAAAAACAACAAATGTCGGCAAGGATGTGGAGAAAAGGGAATTGTTGGTAGGATTGCACATTGGTATAGCCACTATGGGAAATAGTTTGGAAGTTCCTTAAAACATGAAAAAATAGAACTATGTTTTAACCCAGCAATTATACTTCCGAGTACTTATCCAAAGAAAACCAAAACACTAGTTTGTAAAGATCTGTGCATCCCTATGCCTATGGCCGCTATCCACAATAGCTAAGATATGAAAGCAACCTAAGGTCCCATCAATAGACAATTGGATAAAAAAGTTATGGTACATATATATAATAGAATATTACTCAGCTCTTAAAAAAATGAACTCTTACCATTTGCAATTACATAAGTGGACTTAGAAGGTATTATGCTGAGTGAAATAAGACAGAGAAAGATAAATACCATATGGTTTTACATGTATGTGGAATCTAAGGAACAAAAGAAATGAACAAACTAAATGAAAATAGACTCACGGACACAGAGAACAAACTGGTGATTGCCAGAGGGGAGGTGGGTTGGGAGGCTGGGTGAATAAGGTGAAGGGCGGGATGAAGAAGTACAAATTAGTAGTTACAAAACAGTCACAAGGATTTAGAGTATAGCATAGGGCACATAGTCAATATTATTGTAATGGTTGTGTGTAGTGTAGTGCCAGATGGGTGCTAGAGTAATTGGGTGGGTCACTTCAAGGATTATATAAATGTCTAACTTTTTAAAATTTTAAATAAATAAAAGAAAAAATATTTTAAAAATAAATAAATAAAATAAAGTAATCAAAACAGCATGGTACTGGCATAGAAACAGACACATAGATTGATGGAACAGAATAGAGAGCCCAGAGATAAACTCATGTCTATATGGTCAATTAATCTATGACAAAGAGAGCAAGAATATACAATGGGGTAAAGAAAGTCTATTCAATAAATGGTGTTGAAAAAATTGTACAAGTACACGTGCAAAAAAAATGAAAGTAGACCACTTTCTTACATTATATACAAGAATAAGCTCAAAATGGATTAAAGACTTAAACATAATATCCCAAACCATAAAATTCCTAGAAGAAACCATAGGCAGTAAACTCTTTGACAATGCTCTTAGTAATATATATATTTTTGCATATGTCTCCTCCAGCAAGGGAAACAAAAGAAAAAATGAATAAGACTATATAAAACTAAAAAGTTTTTGCACAGCAAAGGAAACCATCAACAAAACTGAAAAGCTACTGAATGGGAGAAAATATTTGTTAATGATACATCCAATAAAGGGTTAATATCCAAAATATATAAGAAACCCATACACCTAAACACTGAAAACCAAACATGCTGATTAACAAATAGGCAGAGAAGCTAAATGGATATTTCTCCAAAGAGGACATATGGATGACCAATGGACATATGAAAAGATACTCAACGTCATTAGTCATCAGAGAACTGCAAATTAAAACCACAATGAGACATCTCCTCACTGCTGTCAGAATAGCTATCTTCAATATATCAATAAACAGCAAGTGTTGGTGAGGATGTGGAGAAAAGAGAACCCTTGTGCAAGGTTGGTGGGATTGTAAATTGATGCAACAAATATGACAAACGGTATGGAAGTTCTGCAAAGATTTAAAAATATGACTCAGCGATTCCACTTCTGGGCATTTATCCTAAGACACTCAAAACACTAATTCAAAAAGACACATGCACCCCAATGTCCATTGCAGCATTATTTACAATAGCCAAGATATGGAAGTAACTTAAGTGTCCATCGACAGACAAATGGATAAAGAAGTGATAGTACATATATACAATGGAATATTACTCTGCCATAGAAAAGAGTAAAATCTTGCCATTCGTGATCACATGGATCAACCTAGAGGGCATTATGCTAAGTGAAATAAGTTAGATAAAGACAAATGCCATATGATTTCACTTATATGTGGAATCTAAAAAAACAAAATAATTGAACAAATAAAACTGAAACTCATAGATACAGAGAACAAATTGATAGCTACCAGATGGGTGAGAGTTTGGAAGGGCTGGGTCAAGAAGGTGAAGGGATTAAGTACAACTTTCCAGTTATAAACTTTTTAAAAAAAATGAACTTGCTAAGGTTACCATTCTTGAAATTCAGGACTAATCCTTAACTGAAAAAAAGCAAGTTGCAGAATATCATGTCGCTCCACTTCTCGGGGAAACTATTATTTAAATATTTATGGTGGGTATATAGAAAGACGTTAGGAAAAATGCACACCAAACTGTGAACAGTGGTGCTGCCTTGGTAGGAAGGGAGAAAACTTGTACTTTTAAATTTATACACTTATGTATATTGGACTTTTTAAACAGATGAATATGTATTTATTACTTTTATAGTTTTACAAACTATAAAAATATTTTAAGTCACCTTAATTTTATAGTTTTATAAATATATAGTTTTATAAACTATAACATGTTTTAAAGTCATCTTAATGTACTCTACAAATATATAATACCATGATGGAGTGCATAGTTTTGTAAGTAACTTCAAACTGCCTTTTAATAATTGTATTTTCTGTGGAAACATTGTCTAAGAATGAATTGTTTTCTGATTTGTGAATTTGCTTGTATGAGAACCGTATCTAGTTATAGACACTAAATCACATTTAGTTCTACATACAACAAGTCATCTTTATTTTAAATGAGGAAAGCTCATTTATTTATATATAAAGAACTTCTACAAATCGATATGCAGAAGATTCATAATCCAAAGAAGATGGGCATACATAGAGAGTTTATTTTTCAAAAAAAATGGATTTTAAACGTGTCTAAAAGTGCTAACACTGCGAATAAAAGATATACAAATTAAAAACTATACCAGTTGGACAGGTCAAGATGAAAACGTTTGATAATGTGTTGTCCTAATAAATGAGTGGGGCAAACAGGTAGGATTATGTATTGATACAACTTCTTTGGAGGATAATTTAGCAATACCTATCTGATTTAAAAGTGTCATTTGCCTTTCACCAGAAATTCCACGTATAGAAATTTAATCCTTAAGCTCTCACCTGTACATGAAGTTGTTCATACATGGATATTGACCAGAATATTATTTATAATTGCAAAAGACTGGAAACAATTGAATGTCTGTTTATTAATAGAAGACTGGTTAAATAACCACAGGATAGCTGGTTAATAATCCTCTGTGTCTCTGTTAAAAAAGAGAAAATCGGTATGAACACACACATATCTGTATAAGATATATATCTTACACATGCATACATGTACACACAATGCAGAAAATGTGTAGAATATGCTTAATTTGAATAAAAAGGAGAGGGTCTACATATATGCTTATCTCTGCCTAGAACATTTCAGGAAGTACACATAAGCAGAGAAACTAGAGAAAGACTTGCAAATGGGTGAAAAATTTTTATTATACATTAAGATATGTAAAGGAATTAAAAATAATTAAATAAGGAATTGGAATTACTCCCCAAATTCCAAAACATATAAACATTCCCTGAAAACACTAGCTTTAGCATAATGAGGAGTTTAGTTTTTATATCATTGACCAGAACTAAAATACCATGAAAGCCTAAATAGTACTTTATTGTTATTGTTGTCCCCAGAAAAATCTATAAACCAGCTAGTTACAGTAAAACTCTTTTATACAACATGAGCTCATTTCTCTCAATTATAGAATTGAGTTTCCTGTCCATATTGATTTAGCAGTTCAGGGACTTTGGGCAGGGCACAGTTATCCCCCTTCTCATTTCTCCAACTGGTTCCGTGTCTACCATTTTCAGTCAAAATTCCAAAGGTCACTTGGAAAGCATATAACCCACTAAGCTGTCAGACACTCCTTCTTTGCTAGATAACTCTCCATAGCACAGATCCCACTGCACTGTCCTGGGAACCAGGGGCATGCTGTTGCAAACTCTTTCTACTTGGCCAACAATTGGAAATTACGCTGAACGAATTCAGAGTTTCAACAAGAATATCTTTATGATACAGTTTTTTAAAATAATCGATTACAAAAATCTAGCCTACATTTCAAACGCAGCCATTTGGTCATCATCAAGGTGCAATAACAGTTAAACAAAAACCAGCATGACTCATGCTCCTATCAAACTGTCTGCTTACAGAGTTTGGCTTTTCTCCAAATGGGGGAAACTTGAAGTCAGGTAGCATAAAAAGGAGGTTGTTCTGGCCTCTTACTCGGAGAAATCGTTATGAGAAAATCGGGTCATATGGAATCTGCCCAATGGCTCGCTTGCATGGAATGCACACATCGATTGAAATCTTTGGTTGCCCAGCACCATTTGAACTCTCTTCTAATGTCTAGGGATGTCCCACCATAAACGCTCTTTCACAGTCTTCCTCACAGCTGGGATAAGCATGTGAGGAAGGATCTGACAGGCAGCAGGGCGTGGGTGAGAGATGTGAAGGAGCAAGTGCTACTGAACTTCGCTCCGGTGTGGGCAGACAAGAAACAACAGTGTTGGGGTGCTGTGGGCATTGTAAGTAGTCACACAGCCACCATATGGATCCTCTGGGCCTCCTAAAAATGTTGCCCACTTCCTAACAGCCTCTTGAATTCTTTAACTTTATTCTCTTTAGCTAGAGTGGATTTTGTTGGTTATGCCTCGCTGGAATAAGTCTCTGACTTGGATAACTAATATGGACTGGACCAAGATCAAAGTCACAGATAAATCCTTCTCCCTTCTCCCTGAAGCTATGGCCTTGGTTCTGATGATACCTTTGCCCTCTATGCAAGTCATGTCTCATAACCAGATTAAGAAAGAAAACAGGCTGTGGAGTGAGCAACCTGTCTGAATGCCATCTATGCACAGTGACTTTGATAAGTGGCTTAACTTCTCTTGCTCAATTTTCTCATCTATAAAATGGGAATAATAAAGCCATCTTCCCCACAGAGGAGTTGTGAGGATTAAATAAAGCAACCCCATTAATAGGGTTTCATAAATGCAGAAGATTAGCTTTAGCAATAAAGAAACAAAATAAGACTAATGTAGAGAGTTAGAAAATGTCTTATTACATGGGATAAAAATAAAACTTCCTTTAACAACAAGTTCAGAGATTCCTAGCCATTTTTTTTTCTGGCCATAGACTTTTTTAGAATCAACCAACAAAAGTCCAACGATATATCTAACTATATAAGCTCTAGACAAAATCTAGAAATCAGCTTCCTGAAGATACTGGAGAATGAAAAAAAAAAAAAAAAAGGCAGATACTGGAGGGAAGTTGACAATTGGGAGAAAAGGACATGACAGAGTGAATTTCTTTTCTTTTAAGTGGAATTTAGCCTGAAGGCAGGCCCCAGGCTATACATGCTGGGCAGCAAAAATTCTTACAGAAAAACTTGCAATATTATTGGCTTGATGAACCAGAGGACCCAGTTCAGGGCAACTATAGTCACTGGAAAGTAGTGAGGAGGGTCCAAGAAAGGAGAGGAGGAGCCCAAATTCTGTGCATAAATTCTGTCCAAATCTCTGTCCCCCAAAACTGCACATGCATGGGACAGACACCGAGCAGGCAACTAAGACTAAAAGAATTGTACTTAGATTTCAGTTGCCACTCAACACAGAAGAGAAAAAGTTTACAGTGTGATTTTAGCCAAGTTAACATCAGGTTAAGATATAAATCAATTTTCTTCAGAGGAACCTAATTCAGAGACTCTACAATGTATCATTCATAATGTCCAGTATACATCATAATTCCGTGACTTACCGAAAAATAAGAAAACATCACCCATTCTAAGAAAAAAGACAGCCAATGGAGACCAGCTCCAAGATGATTCAGATACTGGAATAGCTGACATGGATTTAAAAATGGCTCTTATAACTATTACCAAGGATATAAAGACATATATTTGCCATAAATAAAATAATTAGAAAATCTCAGCAGAATGGAAATTATAAAGAAGAACCAAATAGAAATTCTAGAAACAAAAAAAGTCAATATTAGAAATGAAAAATTTAATAACAGAAATTTAAAAAATTCACCAGATGACCTTAATTACAGAAGAGAGATGAGAGAAGATTTAGTGAAATTAAAGAGAGATCAATAGAAATGGTCTATTCTAAAGAATATATCCATTGAAAAAAAGACTGAAAAAAAAAGAATGAGCAGTGCCTCAAGGACCTGTGAGACAATTTCAAAAGGTTTAACATACATGTCATTGGAATTCGAGAAGGAGAAGAGCGAAAAAATGGGACAGAAAATTTTGAAGAAATGGTTAAATTTTGTAAAGGCATAAATTTACAAATTTGAAAAGCTCAGGAAACTCCCAAACAAGATTTTGAAAACAAGAACAAGAACCACAACAACATACCTCTGAACAATTAGAGTCATATTGCTGAAAACTAGATAAAAATAAAATCTTGGAAGTAGTTGGAGAAAATTACACATAACATATCGGGAAACAAAAATTCAGATGACTGCTGGGACTGCTGTCGGTAACAAAGGAAGCCAGAGTACAGTGGAATAACTGGGAGGGAAAAAAACTGTCAACCTAGAATTCTATATCTACTAAATATATCCTTCAAGAATAAAGGGGAAAGAAAGATATCTTTAGATTAAAGGACAGCTAAGAGAATTTGTCAGCAGTAGCCCTAACCATAAGAAATGCTAAAGGATTTCTTCAGACTGAAGGAAAATGAAACCAGGTGGAAAGTCAGATCCAGAGGATTGAATGACAATCACTGGAAATGGTAAATATTTGAATGCCTATTAAAACAATTTTTGTCCTCTTAATTTTTTAAAAATATAAACAATTGTTTAAAGCAGAAAATTATAATATACTATGAAAGGATTTATAATGTATGTGAGTGTAATAATTATAACAACTATAACATAAAAGACAAGGGATGTAAGTGAAACTTTATGGTTGCCGGCTTTCTACACTTTATGTGCAGCGATGCAATATAAACACAACAGTATGAAAAATTAAGGATATATATTGTAATGTGAGTGCAATAACCAAAATATAAGGCAAAGAGATATAGCTATAAAACCAATAGACAAGTTAATATGGAATTCTGAAACATTCAGTTAACC
>NW_011888977.1:1196079-1205351 GCF_000151845.1 Pteropus vampyrus | reverse complement strand
ACATGCATGGGACAGACACCGAGCAGGCAACTAAGACTAAAAGAATTGTACTTAGATTTCAGTTGCCACTCAACACAGAAGAGAAAAAGTTTACAGTGTGATTTTAGCCAAGTTAACATCAGGTTAAGATATAAATCAATTTTCTTCAGAGGAACCTAATTCAGAGACTCTACAATGTATCATTCATAATGTCCAGTATACATCATAATTCCGTGACTTACCGAAAAATAAGAAAACATCACCCATTCTAAGAAAAAAGACAGCCAATGGAGACCAGCTCCAAGATGATTCAGATACTGGAATGGCTGACATGGATTTAAAAATGGCTCTTATAACTATTACCAAGGATATAAAGACATATATTTGCCATAAATAAAATAATTAGAAAATCTCAGCAGAATGGAAATTATAAAGAAGAACCAAATAGAAATTCTAGAAACAAAAAAAGTCAATATTAGAAATGAAAAATTTAATAACAGAAATTTAAAAAATTCACCAGATGACCTTAATTACAGAAGAGAGATGAGAGAAGATTTAGTGAAATTAAAGAGAGATCAATAGAAATGGTCTATTCTAAAGAATATATCCATTGAAAAAAAGACTGAAAAAAAAAGAATGAGCAGTGCCTCAAGGACCTGTGAGACAATTTCAAAAGGTTTAACATACATGTCATTGGAATTCGAGAAGGAGAAGAGCGAAAAAATGGGACAGAAAATTTTGAAGAAATGGTTAAATTTTGTAAAGGCATAAATTTACAAATTTGAAAAGCTCAGGAAACTCCCAAACAAGATTTTGAAAACAAGAACAAGAACCACAACAACATACCTCTGAACAATTAGAGTCATATTGCTGAAAACTAGATAAAAATAAAATCTTGGAAGTAGTTGGAGAAAATTACACATAACATATCGGGAAACAAAAATTCAGATGACTGCTGGGACTGCTGTCGGTAACAAAGGAAGCCAGAGTACAGTGGAATAACTGGGAGGGAAAAAAACTGTCAACCTAGAATTCTATATCTACTAAATATATCCTTCAAGAATAAAGGGGAAAGAAAGATATCTTTAGATTAAAGGACAGCTAAGAGAATTTGTCAGCAGTAGCCCTAACCATAAGAAATGCTAAAGGATTTCTTCAGACTGAAGGAAAATGAAACCAGGTGGAAAGTCAGATCCAGAGGATTGAATGACAATCACTGGAAATGGTAAATATTTGAATGCCTATTAAAACAATTTTTGTCCTCTTAATTTTTTAAAAATATATACAATTGTTTAAAGCAGAAAATTATAATATACTATGAAAGGATTTATAATGTATGTGAGTGTAATAATTATAACAACTATAACATAAAAGACAAGGGATGTAAGTGAAACTTTATGGTTGCCGGCTTTCTACACTTTATGTGCAGCGATGCAATATAAACACAACAGTATGAAAAATTAAGGATATATATTGTAATGTGAGTGCAATAACCAAAATATAAGGCAAAGAGATATAGCTATAAAACCAATAGACAAGTTAATATGGAATTCTGAAACATTCAGTTAACCGAAAGGAAAGAAGAGAAACAGGAGAAAAAATTGAAGGGACAAAAAAGAAATAAAGAGTAAAATTATAGGTTTCAATCAAACAATATAAATAATTATATTAAATAAAAAGGACTAGCATTCTAATTAAAAGGCAGAAGTTTTGCAAGGCCCGATTATATGCCATCTATAAGCAACGTATCTGAAACATAAAGACTCAAATAGGTTGAAAATCAATGGATGGGGAAGATATATCATGTAAACCTTAAGCATAAGAAGACTAGATAGAGTGGCTATAAAGACATCAGTAAAATAGTATTCAAACCAGAAAAGATGTTTCCTAATGATAAAAAAAATAATACATTATGAAGATATGATAATCATAAACGTGTATGCACCTAATATTAGAGCCTCAAAATACATAAAGTAAAAACCTATAGAACAAAAAGGTGAAACTGGTGGTTGAGAGTGTAAGATTTCCTTTATTATTTCAATTTTATATACTTCTTATGGTTAATTTTTAATACCAACATTATTCTATCATCATCACTATCATCATCATCATCAACAACAATAACAAAATAGAAATGATGTTTGAACAAAACCTTAAAAGATAAATCAGAGTTTTCCAGAGCGATGAGAAGAGAAGGCATTCCAGACAAAGCTCATATGCGCACCAGTGCAGGGATGCATAAAAGTGTCTGGTGTGTTCTCGGACCATAGGTTTTTGGCATGCCTGAAATATCGGGTTGTGTTGGTATTACTGAGGAGAGATGGGAAATAAGCAGGAGGTGGGTAGAAACCAGATTTAGAAGAGCCTTAGTATGCTAGGAAATTTGAACTTTATCATCATGGCCATGGATAGTCATTGAAGTCTTTTTCAAAAGGAGATAAGGTCATGTTTGGGCTTTAGAGAGAAGAATTCTAGTTTCAAGTTGGAGGATGGTTTAAATGAGACCAGAGGAAAGGCAGAGTGATTTGTGGAAGATGCTTCAGGAATGCAGATTACAAATACTGGAGGCCTGAACTGGAAATGTAGAACAGAGATAGAGAAGGAAGCATGGTTTTGAAAGGTCCCATAGGAAGCAATATAGTGAGAATTTGGCAATTCTGGACCTAGATGATGACACAACTGACGTCTATTAACTCCCAAAGTTGAGTGTTGTGAAACCACTTGGCGAATGCTACTCTATTACCATTTCCCATAAAATAGTAATAATAACATAATAATATCTACCATTTAAAAAGTTCATTTTATTCAATGCAATCCATATCAGAATCTCAGCAGGCTTCTTTGTAGAAATTGCCATGCTGATCCTAAAATTCATGTGAAACTCAAGGAACCCAGGATAACCAAAACAATCATGCAAAGAACAACATTTGGAGGACTTACGCTTTCCAATTTTAAAACTTGCTACAAAGCAAAAGTAATTGAGACAGTGTGATACTAGTATAGAATAGACATATAGATCCATAGAATAAAATTGAGAGCCCAGAAATAAATCCATATATCTATGGCAAATTGATTTTTTGACAATGGTGCCAAGACTATTCAGTGGGGGAAAGACTAGTCTCTTCAACAAATGATGCTGGGACAACTGAATATCTATATGCAAAAGAATGAAGTTGGACCCTTATTTCATACCATATATAAATAGTAACTCAAAATGGATCAAAATATCTGAAAAGACAGTCTCTCCAATAAATGGAAAACTGGACAGATACATGTAAAAAAATGAAAAAAAAAAACAAAAACCAAAAAGAAACCAGATCATTTTCATACACCATATACAAAAAACAAACTCGAAATGGATCAAAGACTTAAATGTAAGACCCGAAACCATAAAACTCCTAGAAGAAAAGATAGTAAACTCTTTGACGTTGGTCTTAGCAATATTTTTTTGGGATATGTCTCCTCAGGCAAGGGCAACAAAAGCAAAAATAAACAAATGGGACTGTATCAAACTAAAAAGCTTTTGCACAGCAAAGGAAATCTTTAACAAAACAAAAAGGCAACCTACTGAATGGGAGAATATATTTGCAAATGATATATCTGATAAGGAGTTAATATCCAAAATATGTAAAGAGCTCATACAAGTCGACATCGAAAAACAAACAATCCATTTCTTTGTTAATTTTTTTTCAGAATCCATATAGAAGTGAAATCATATGGTATTTGTCTTTCTCTGTCTGACTTATTTCACTTAGCATGTCATCATGGGGATATAAGCACAGGGAGGATGTTCAACATCTTAATAACTTTGTATGGTGACAGATGATTACTAGGCTTATTGTGGTGATCTCATTGTAGGTTTGTAAATGTCGACTCACTATGTTGTACACCTGAAACTAATATAATATGTATCAACTGTACTCTAACAAAAAATAAAAATTAAAAAAAAATTAAACAATCCAATTAAAAAATTGGGAGAGGACATGAACAGACATTTCTCCAAAGAAGATATGCAAATGGCCAATAGACACATGAAAAGATGCTTAATATCACTAACGATCAGAGAAATCATTACCACAATGAAATAGCCCCTCGCACCTGCCAGAATGGCTATTAACAAAAAGATGAGTGTTGGCAAAGAGGTGGAGAAATGGGAACCCTCGTCCACTGTTGGCAGGACTGTAAATTGGTACAGCCATTATGAAAAACAGTATAGAGGGTCCTTTAAAAAAATTAAAAATAAAACTGTCATATGACCTAGCAATCCCACTTCTGGGTATTTATCCAAAGAAATTGAAAAGACTAATTTGAAAAGATATATGCACCCCTATGCTCATTGCAGCAGTTTTACTATCTCCAAATATGAATGCAACCTAGGTGTCCATCAACAGATAAATGGATAAAGAAGATATGGTACATATATATAATGGAATATTACTCAGCATGAAAAGAATGAAATCTTATTGTTTACAATAACATGGCTGGACCTGAAGAGTATTATGCTGAGTAAAGTAAGTCAGACAAAGAAAGGCAAATGCCATATGATTTCACTTACATGTGAAATCTGGAGGACAAAACAAATAAACTAGTGAAACAAAACAGAAACGGACTCATAGATACCAAGAACGATCTGATGGTTGCCAGAGGAGAGGGGGTGGGAGGATGAGTGAAAAAGGTCAAGAGTATTATGAGGTACAAAATTCCTGTTATAAAATAAATAATTTGGGGAACATAATGTACAGCAGAGAGAATACAACCAATAATATTGTAATAACTTTGTGCAGCGACAGAGGTTTCCTAGACTTGTCATGGTCATCACCCAGTAAGGTATATAGATGTTGAATTGCTATGTTGTACACCTGAATCTAATATAAAATTGTAAACTTTAAATAAATAAATAAATAACCAAAAAACAAAAAACGGACCAAATACCTTAATATAAGCACTATCAAACTCTTGAAAGAAAACATAGAGGTAAATCTTCATGACCTGGGATTAGGCAACGATTTCTTAGGTATGATACCAAAAGCATAACCAACAAAAGAAAAAATAGATACATTTGATTTCATCAAAATTAAAAATGTTCGTGCTTCGAATGACACTATTAAGAAAGTGAAAAGACAACCTGTGCAATGGCGGAAAATATTTGCAAATTATATGTCGGATAAGGAACTTGTATCTAGAATATATCAAGAACTCTTACAACTCGACATTAAAATTAATACAATTAAAAATGGGCTAAGGATCTGAATAAACATTTCTCCAAAAAAGATATACAAAATGGCCATTAAGTACATGAAAGGATGCTCAACATCATTCATTGTTAGAGAAATACAAATCAAAACCATAATGAGATGCCATGTCACACCCACTAGGATGGCTATAATCAAAAAGACAGATAATAAGGGTCGCGAGGATGTTGAGAAATTGGAACACCTCACATACTGCTGGTGAGAATGTAAAACGGTACAGCCACTTTGGAAAACAGTCTGGCAGTTCTCCAAAAAAATTAAACAGGTCTACCATTTAATTTAACAATTTCATACCTAAGAGAAATGAAAACACAAGTCCACACAAAAACTTGTATATGAAAGAGTACGGTAGCATTATTTATAATAAGCAAAATGTGGAACCAACCTAAATATCTGTCACATGCAGAATGAATAACAAAATGTTCTATATCCATAAATGGGATGTTATTTGGTCATAAAAAGGAATGGAGTACTGATACATGCTACAATATAGATGAAAACATGCTAAGCGAAAGAAGCCAATTATAAGACAACATATTATATAATTCCATTTATATGAAGTGTCCAGAATAGGCAAAATCTATGGAGACAGAAAGTGGGTTAGTGGTTGACTAGCACTGGAGTAATGGGGATTTTAAAGGGTATGTGGCTTTTTTTGAAAGTGAAGAAAATGTTCTAAAATTGATTGTAATGATGATTATACAACTCTGAATTTACTAAAAATCATTAAATTGTACACTTTAAGTGGATGACTTGTAAGGTATGGGAATTATATCTCAGTTAAGCAGTTACCAATAAAATTATAAAATAAGAAAAAAGTTAATTTTATTTTTAATTTTAAAATTATACAGCTAATATAGGTATATTTTACTTTTAAGAAATCCAAAAAATAGCAGGTTGTAGAGGGAAAAAGATTAAACTACTGTCCTATCCCAAACTTCTAATTCTACTGCTGTCCTGAGAGGAAGTGACTGTTATCAGTTTAATGCAACAATTTCTTAACATTTTTCTTTGTATTTGCATGTGTATGAATGAAAACAAGATGTAGATACATAATTTAGTTCTATAATTGAAAAAGTAAGCGGGCTCATGCTGTATATATTGGTCTGCCATTTGCTTTTTCTACTTTGTGTTTTGAAAATCTTTTCATATCGTTATGTATAAATCTTCCTTTTAAAAAATACTTCATAGCATTCCCATAGTATCGCATTAGTAAAGATGTATGTGGGCTGACTATCTACCAGTGGATTTGTTGGGTCAGAGAGTATGGGGTTTAAAATTTGACAGATACTGTAAATTGTCTTCTTAAAAGGCTATACAATTACACGTACTCACCGTTAATGAATGCATATACCCTTCCTACACTCATACGAACAATGGATATCATTAATACTTTTAAATCCTGTTTGATATCTCATTGTTGTTTTAACCTCTACTTTCCTGGTTACCTAGAAGGTTAAGGAATTTGAAATGCCCTAATGTTTTCACGCTAAGTTATTTTTCTTAGGATGTGTGGTATATTTTTTCACATCTTTTAAAATCTTTTTAGTTTTTGATTCTGTTTTGTCCATGTCTCTTGTAAATAGCAAATAGCTAGATTTTCTTGGTTGTAGTTTTGATAGCATTTACCTGATGTGAGTGCTGGAAAGAAAGGAACTTACAAAACTAAACAAAGAGTTGGTTAACCACAAATCATTAAGATTAATATTGTTTAAAAGCCTGTCTATTATCTTTGTTTAGTATGTTATCATGTTTTGCTATAGAATTAAAATTTTAACATTTTGTTTATATAGTACATTTTTAGTTTTATCATAAAGATTTCCACTTGGTTGTTACAATGGTTTTAAAATATGTCCATGAATTCTTTGACTCTTCTCTCACAAAATGTGAAGCCTCATTCTCCTCCTCTGGATTATGAGCTGGCCTTAGTGACTCACCTCTAACAACAGAATGAAGTGATGCTGTGTGAGTTCCAGCTTCCACTTGGCTCTTTTTCTGTTGGGATGCTTCCCTCAGAACCCAGCCACCATTTTGTGAGGAAGCTCAGGCCACATGGAGAGGAAAGGAGGCCCCCGGCCAACAGCCAGCCCCAGCTGGTAGACCTGTGAGTGAGCAAGGTTTTGAGTCTTCCAACTGAGGCTCCAAACACCAGGAGCAAAGACAGGCCATCTTCACTGTACTCTGCCCCCATGCCTCCTCCGTAGACTCCATGTTCAAAATAAATGGCTGTTTTATGCCACTACATTCTGTGGTAATTTATTATGCAGTCAAGTGACTAGTATATTTATTAATAAAGATAGTGTTAGAAGTTTTCCTCAACACCTTCTGACTGAGATAAAAAAAGAGAAGACAGCCTTGCTCAGACATTTTATTATGTTTTTCTAGTAATTCGCTCTTCTATTTTCTTCAATGAGATATGTTAAGACAGTTTAGTGTATACCTTCTTTTGGGTTTTCTATTTCTAAGTGAATTTTTTTTAATTTTTTCTTTCCTTTTTTTTTTTTTTTAAAATCTTTTACTTTCTTTGAGTTAGCAGGGGTTTCTTTCCCCTCTGGGAATTAGAATCTATAGAATTTATACATCACCTATTCTTCTAGGATCATGCTTACTTTTTTAAATACTCATTTTTATCAATATCTAGAGGTAATTGGTATTTATTTCAGTATTCACTCCCTGAACAAGATGAAGAACTTACTGGGCTTTCACTTCCCTCCTCCCTCTCTTCTCCACCGTCTCTCATGTTTACATCATCTGAACTTGAGTTTCAGACTGCGTTAAAAAAATAGCCAGCGATTATAATTTTTTTCAATACAACTTTTATTGCATCTTTAAAATATCACAGATAAGTCTGAAGAGTCATCTGACACCTTGATGTTTCTGTAGCTGGACAACTTAGACATTCATCAGCCTGCTGAACTGTTGTTCCCTTTTCAGAAACACAGATACCATCCAAAAATTTTCTGATATTCTTGTTTTTGACCATTGTGGCTTGTTGAATCAAAGCAGCTGAATTTGATACAAGTTCAAGGTCACTTTCTTCAAGACTTAACTCATATTTCTGGGCTTGAGATACTGAACAAGCAACACCTGACCTCATCCGAACCCCAAGGACATATATTTCACCCAAGAAGTTTCGGATTTCAGCAAGAGAACCATTCTCCTGAATAACGACCTTGATGGGGAAGTGAGCGTACACAGACCTCATCTTGTAACGGAAGCCCAGTGTAACACCCTCGATCTGTTCTGTACATGACTACACACAGTGCGAGCAGTAGCCAGTTCCTTTCTATTTTCCCACCATATATTGACATGGAACCTCTTCTTTTTCTTTCCAGGGAAACTGAGTTCTATATCGATGTGATTGCAGCCCTCCGCAGGGTGCCTCTGGGGCCCTTCACAGTAACTGTGTGTCCCTTCAGAGTGATGTCCACATTTTCTGGAATGTTGACAGTCTGATTGCTGAGAATGGTCTTCATCCTTGTCGCAGACGCAGCAAAGAGAACAGCAGGCAATTATCTACACTTAATTATAAGTGCACCCTCTGCCCTGTTTCTTTGTTTGTCGTTGTTTTTCGTATCACATATCTTTCTTATGGATTCATTTTCTGACTTGCTGGAATTCATCTTCTAGTAAAATTATCAGGACGTCTGTAGTATAAACTTTATGAGGCTCGAATGATGGAAAATGTCTTTATTTTGTGCTTTCCATTCGAATGCTAGTTTGACTTGGTATAGAGTTCTGGGCTAAAAATTAAACTTCTTTCTGAACTATCTATATGGTATTCCACTGTCTTCTGGCATCCAGGGTTGTGCGCGCGCTCTCTCGCTCTCTCTCTCTCTCTCTCTCGCTCTCTTTCTGAGGATTTTCTCTTTATTTTTGGTATTCTGAAATTTCACAAGATGTGCTTTTTCTTCATTCTTCTTAGCCATCTAAGAACTATTTTCTGTCTTCTACTCTGTAAATGTTTCTCTCTTAATCTCTCTTCCCTCCTGCTTCCCTTCCTGCCTGTTAACTTTCCCCAAACCTCAACTCTACTCCTAT
>NW_011888977.1:1181813-1195311 GCF_000151845.1 Pteropus vampyrus | reverse complement strand
GACCACAATAATGCCCTCCTGACCCAGCTCCTTGCTTTCAGTCCTGCTTCTTTACAATGCCTTTTCCTTCCAGCAGCTACAGGCATTCTTTCAAAAATACAATCCAGCTCATGCCTTCCCTTTGCACTTCAAATAAATCGTACAAGTCCTCACACAATTCAGCTCCTACTTCATCTCTCAAAGCACGTCTTATGCCATTCTCCGGCCGTCACTCCATCAGTGCACTCAGGACTCTGGCTTTCACTCTAGAATTTCGCACCAGAAAAGACACTTAAGCCTCACTATTTTGAAGGGAAATAGCCGGTTGAGGAGGAGATAGACAATGGGACAAGGTGCCCAACAAGGGAGGAAATTCGATGCATTCTCCTGTGATGTGACAAAGGATACTTAGTTTTCTGACTCAGAACTGAAGTGGGGCTGAGAGATCTATGATGGGAAAATACTTGCAAACACATGGCGGATGACAGTTTAAATTCCACAATACACAAAAATCCTTAATTTGGGAAGAAAAACACAAACAATCTAATAAAAAATAGAAAAGGGATTTAATAGACTTTTCACAGGAAGAGCAATTCAAAGAGCCAATAAACATGTGAAGAAACTGAGGTATCTTTCTCCTTCTCTCTCTCTCTCTCTCTCTCTCTCAAAGAGATTGGCAAAATTGAGAGAGTGGCTGGTAAGAATACATGAAACCAGGCACTCTTGTACCTTGTTGGTAGAGATATGAACTGCAGCAAAGCTTTGGAGAAATAATCTGGCAATGTTTATTAAAATTAAAGCACATATTCCCCTTGACCCAGAAATGACACGATGGAGAATCTATCTTGTAGATATAAAATTACCAGCTTAAAAGTTTATTTACCCCCAGGTGGCATTTAAGCAGTGTTTGCAATGGCAAAAGTCAGAGGGGGAGATTAGAAAAAGACTGTAAGAAAATGGAAAATTATTCATGATATCATGTTTATAAAATAGAAGGATTCTATATTCTGCCAATATTACTGCAACTCTGTAAACATGGACTGAGCATATGGACAAGGACTAGAGGATACCATGGAGACCCAGACACATCGATAGAAGTAGCCGATGGAATTGTGGAGAATTTTTGCCTTGCATTTTTTTGTCACGTTTTTGCTATTGTTTTGCCAATAAAAAGCATGAATGATGAGCCCTGGATTGTTCATGGGGTGAAGGTTAATTCTCCTTGATGGCCATTTTAAGGTTTTTAGACTAATCTTTGGGAAGCCAGGAGTCGTGAGTGGGTTTGGGGCTTAGTCAGCTCTAGAGCAGTGGATGGTGGGTGGTCGTGGGGCTCTGGAGAGTTGGATAGGGGTGTGGAGTTGAGGGGTGAGGGTGGAGACTAGAGGTGAGTCTCCTGGGTGAGGAAGTTGCTGCCACACTATAGATAAGGCTGGGGTGAGGATCAGATCTGAGGCAGCAGGGAATGAAGAGAGGAGGCAGATTCAGAGAGCAATTCAGAAGAAGAAACCACCCACTGAGTAAGTAAAGAGGAGGAGGGGGTGATTTGAAAGGGCAGGCGGGGCGGCATAGTGGCCATGCAACTGGCAGGGAAAGCCATGGGTGTTGGGGAATTTTTTAAAGAGGTGCAGTGGGAAGAGTATGAGTTTGAGTTCAGATGTGCTAAATTTGAATGTCGAATGTTTTCTGAAATCAGTTGGGAACAGGAAAATATTCACTTTGAATGACAAAGTTAAAAAAAATTAAAGAAAACAGAGACTGAACGTTCTTCTGTTACTTGATCGATTTGTAGAAAGGTTGAACTTTCCCTCCAATACGACAAACTACTTTCGGCAGAGTGAATTCCGAAAATAGTACTTCCTCCCTTTCTGGTGAAACTATTCCTCATTTTGTACAGTTTTATCTTAATTTTTTTGGTCTAATAGTGAACCCAGATTCTCTTTTTTAGGTCTTTGCAATATCATTAGTGCATTTTCCCTACTTACCGCATATCTTTTCTTCAATAAAAAGATTCCCTTGCTGGTTTGGACCATCATATATTTGTACACAGTGGACATTGATGACCCAAACTACCCCGAGGAGCTTTTGTCTTTGTTATGGACCAATTCCTCCATTCTTTTAATAACTTTGGTTCCTCTTTGTACTCTGCCAGCCTTTTCTCTACATACTTGTGGTAGAAAGTAGCCCTAGCTAAGCACAGTTTTCTGGGTGTGGCTCTACTGTACTTCCCTCATCTGGGCAGCCGTGACTCTCGCTGGCTCTTTTGGGTTCACTGGTACTAGCTTTTCTGTGACCTTCTCCTGCAGGGACCTCTTCTGTTCCACCAACTATGGCTATTTTCAGTACCCTTGGCCACAGGATACAGTTTCACATTTTCCAAATCAGACATGAATGTTACAACATTTGAGCTCACCCTATTAGAATGACTATAATAATTTTAAAAAGAAAAATAATAAGTATTGTCAAGGATGTGGGGAAATTGGAACACTTGTACGTGGGAATGTAAAATGGTGCAGCTACTGTGAAAAACAGTATGGTGGTTCCTCAAAAACTTAAAAATAGAATTATCATATGATCCAGCGATCCTACTTTTGGATAAGTGGGATCTCAAAAGCAGGGTCTCAAAGAGACATTTCTACGTCCACGTTCATAGCAACATTATTCGCAACAGCCAAAAGGCAGAAGCAACCCAAGTATCTATTGATGCATAACTGGATAAACAAAATGTGGTATGCAATGGAATAACTGAGCCTTAAAAAAGGAAAAAATTCTGACACGTGCTATATAACCTGGATGAACCTTGAGGACATGATGCTAAGCGAAATGGAGCAGTCACGAAAAGACAAATGATGTATGATTTCACTTATATGAGGTACCTTGAGTAGTCAAATTTGTAGAGACAGAAGATAGATTGGTGATTGCCAGAGGCTGGGAGGAGGAGGGGGTGAGGAGTTGTTTAATGTGTATGGAGTTTCAGATTTGCAAGATGAAAAGAATTCTAGAGATTGGTTGCACAATGATGTGAATGTACTCAACGCTACTGAACTGTGCATTTAAAAATGGTAAATTTTATGTTATGTGTATTTTGCCACAATCAAAACATTTGTGAAAAATTTTAAAAAGAAAAGAAGGAATTAAGATCCAAATCTAGGTCATTCGATGAAAGTGCCCGCTCTTAACACTAGCTATGCTGGTCCTGCAGGTAGTGGGATCCATGTGCCTTAGAAGGTAGATTGTTTGTCATCTACTCTTTCCAGAGCACATCCCTTACAGGTCTCATTCCCCAACTCAAGTAGTTTATCAATGGTTTCCTTATATGTACACTCAGAGCACCTCCCCCTGCCCTGCACTACCACCAGCTGGGCAGAGCTGTTTTGGTAAACTCATTTACCTTCAGCCTCTGGCAACCACCAATCTATCTTCTGTCTCTACAAATTTGACTACTCAAGGTACCTCTCATGATTGGCATCCCAGCAGACAGCTGGTTGAGCCACACTCAATCAGATTTAACGAAAGTAGTACATCCTTTAATACGTATTAATGTAGGAGTCTTGTGAGTGGCTAACATGCAGCCCTGGTACCCACGCTGCGGAATTCACTAATTTTTATTTGTGAGCTCATTTGACTCCCTCATGCCAATATTAGTTCCTCCTATATTTTCATCCACATCTGAAGGACTCTTGTTCTGCACCTGTGCTCACAAAAGCTTTTCTGTGTGGACCAAGAGTTCTGTATTTTTATTCTTTTATCTTATATACTCCTTGAAGGAAAGACCTTGTCTTGTACTTCCCATAGTATTGCCACATTTAAACACAAGACAAGCATTAGAAAAGAACAACTTACAGAAATTTTCAAATTTCACAAAAGTAGAGAAAAGAGTATAATTAACGCCCATGTATTTATCACTTTGCATCAATATTTTGTCACTTTTGTTATCTAATAAGCATTTAATAAGTCTGCAATGAGACAATAGGTTAAGTGGGTAGAGTTCAAAAATCAAGAATTTAAAATTTGACCTAAGGAAGACCTTCTTGGAAGAATTTCTCAGTCTGTACATTCAGTTTCTTGATAGGTGACGCTACGGCATACACTACTTCTGCATAGCTATACCAGATTTTGCCTTTCTGAGATCATTTATATCTGACTCTGCCAATAATAATGATAACCTAGAGATGGGCCAAATTACCTATTAATGCATTTTCCCATTGTGTAAATCCAGAATGCATCAGGGTCTTTGTTTACAAGCAACAGAAACTTAGTCTGGTTAATTTAAACCAAATAATCTATTGAAAGGATTTGGAGAAGTTTATAGAATCCAAGGAAAAACAGAATGACCTTGTCAAAGACAGAAACCTGGGCAATTCTAGGGCTCCAGAGAGAAGGAACTATTTGACAATCTATTTAGGATGCTGCTGCTGTTAAGATGAATCAGCTCCCACCATTCTCTGTCCTTGTCACTCCTGTCACCACTCAAATTCCCAAGAGAGAACATGCTTACTGTAGCCCGGATCATGTGCCTAAGTGCATGTTCAGCCAATCACTATGACTCTAATTTGACCAGGCCAGGCTGGTTCCCAAAGAAGAATCTTGTACTATCATCAAAGAATAAATGAAGATTACAAGCATGAGCAGAGTCCACCCTAAAGGCCCACTAGTACTTCTCCTTGGCTGCACTTCTCGGGGTAGTGTCTTGTGAACTTAATTTGTCTTATGCAACTGCAGATATGGCTTTAATTTTGTAATCCCTAAAATACTATCACACTCATGTCCACCTGTGTGGCCTGTTTACCCAGACCTTTGGCAAATGGACAGTGTCTAGAAGAGTAAGACTCTACCCCAACCATTACCCCAAGTTTAGTTTACTTCATCTTATGTAATTCATAAATGTTTGAACTCCATATGCAAATAACTTTCTTTTGGTAAATCAAGTTCTATTTTCCTGTTAACTTATTTATAATATCAAAGCTTATTGTCTTCATGTTTAACTGTTCTTTAGTTAGTGGTACTCATGAAAATGGGTTTCTTTTATAATTTAAGAGAGACTCTGTTCAAAGACCAAACCCTAATATGAATACTTAGTAAGGAAAAGTTCTATCAGAAAGTGAAAGATTCTTCTTTTTTCAAGAAAACTATTGCTTTGAGCTTCATGCATTTTTTCTAAAAAAAGAACACGTGTAAATAGATGTTTTAGGTAAAGTGGTAGAAGAAGCTGAATTAGTAGAGTAACTATAACAAATTTCCATTTTCCTTTTTCCATGTCATCAGTACATTTGATTTGAGTTCTTGAGGTTTCGGAACTTAAATGGTCTTTAAGTCAAACATTTATGGAATGGATTAAACACACACTTCCAATGATGTCAATACATTTACTCCATCAGTTAAAATTGAGATTGTCCCAAAGAAGATTTTAGTTTGTTGGTAGCATCTCTTCCTCAGAATCTTGTTCTGTCGTTTCTTTTCTTTTTTCTCTTTTTTCTTTGCTTATAGATATTCACTTTCAAAGTTTTTTTTTGAATCTTCTGGTTGCCAACGTTCTTAGGGAACATTTGTTGTATTCTCCTGGTTTTAGGTAAAGCACCTAAACTCACTCTGATTCTTTATTCAATATTTACTATGCTCAGTATGTCCAGGATGACCTAGAATTCACCCATCATACAAAGGAGAATATAATGAAATGCACAGCATTATGGTGTTAGTTCCATGAAGTGTAAGTATATTATGCCATTGGAGAGAAAAATGGATTCTGAGAGGTTGAGGCACATGTTCCTTATCCACCTGAGAATCTCTAGACAAGTGGATAAATGTCATCAATAAATTATTATATTCTCTACATTTTCCATGAGCTAGCTTCTCCCATTGTGCCATCCACAACTTGCCTGATAGAACTTGGTTCCTATGGCAGCTGAATGCATTTAGGAACATAGACCCAGGCCTCTCCAGACCAGTGCCATTCTAGAGAAATAGAAATGAGCCACATATGTAATTTAAAATTTTTGATAGCTGCATTTAAAAAGCAAAAGGAAGCAATTAAAATTAATTAACTTTAACCAATATATAAAAATATCTCGACATGTAATCATATAAAAATTATTACTGAGTATTTTACAGTCTTTCCCCCTCAGTTTTATTGAGATATAATCGACATAAAACATTGTATAAGTTTAAGGTGTACAACATAATGTTTTGGTATATGTCTATACTGTGTAATTTTACAGTTTTTGTGCAAAGTATTTAAAATCTGCATTTTACACTTAGAACACATCTCAATTTGGATATTAAATTTTCATGGGAAATACTTGATCTGTATTTAAATTTGACAGTTAAAAAACAGATTCACATACCATTTAAAAGTTTTCCAATCATTGAATTAAGTAGTAGTTTTAAAATTTAAATATCAGTTTGTTACAATTAAATACAATCTAACATTCAGCTCCTCAGTTGCACTAGCCACATTTCAAGCCCTAGTTTTTTTGGACAGTGCAGCCCTAGACCCTTGTTACCCAACGTATGGTCCAGGGACCACCATCAATAGTATCACATGGGACCTTGTTAGAAATATAGAATCTAAAACCCACTCTAGATTACTGAATCTAGTTTCCTAGGATTCAAATGCACATTAAAACTTAAAAAAGATATTCTAGACTAGTAGTCAGTAAACTTTTCCCATAATGGGCCATATAGTAAGTAGTCAGGCTTTGTAGGCCACAGTCTCTGTTACATATTCTTCTTTGATTTTTTTTTAATAAGCCCTTGAAAATGTAAAAATCATTCTTAGCTCACGAGCCATACAAAAACAGGGTGCAGGCCCCATTTGGCAAAAACAAGCTGTAGGCAACAGTTGATCCAAAAGCCATAGTTTATTAAACCTTGTCTAGACCATAACTTCTAAAAGAACAAAAGAATCTGCAGCCCTTTCTTGTCATCCAGTTACCTGAGATAGCCTTATTATAACAAACAATTAATGTATTAAAAAGATATGAATTTTATAGGGAAACTTTGCCATCACCTACCCAAATGTAAAATATGTACCCTCTGACCCACACATTGTGCTTCTGACACTATTCTACAGAGACATATGATTATATGCACACACATGCAGACACACACATAGACACATAGAACATAGCATATAAACGTTCAAGGATATTCACTGCAGCATTGTTTCTAAAAGCAAAATATCGAGAGTAATGTAAATATCCATCAATAAATGTTTTAGTTAGTTATAATATCTTTACCACAACCACTGTAAAGTTGTTAAAAGAAATAAGACTGATATATACACAACGATATATATACATGTCCAGGACATATTGCTAGTTGAAAATAAAGAAGTTTCAGAACAGCATGTTCTCATTTAAAAATTGAAAACACGCATGTGCAAACATGCACAAAAAGAAACCAAATTAGTTCAGTGATTACCCTTGGGGAGTAAGAATTGGGATAAAGAGGCAGAAAGAATGATGAACTTTCACTTTTTAATCTATACATTTCTACATTATATTATCATTTCAATAAACATGCAATTTCTGTAACAAAAATAATTTAAAAGGTGGTTTTGACTTGTGGGTATACTGTCATCTTCCTTCATATTTTTTGCTGTTCTCCTCACTTGTAGTAAGCTTATTGAGCAAATAGTCAAAAAATTAATCATGTCATTCATTTCCATTTTTGGTAACATGGGTCAGAACCCTGGAGAGGAGGGAGGTAAAGTGAGATGAACCCAACGTTCTGCAGTTTTTCCTCCTTGAAACATTTCCTGATTCAAAATAGTATGGAGGTGAGGTGTCAATATAAAGCAATGTCTAGAAACTTGGAAACTGAGCAGAACTCTTGGCAAAATTTAGACTTTCACTTAACATCAGGAACAGCTACACTTAATGAAGGGTAAACTGGAAATAGACACTTGTCTCAAAAAACTGAACAAAAGCTTAGACCCCTTTCAATCCTAAATTAGAGTAAGGAAATTAGCTCTTACTCTACTTGCCTGATGGAAAGCAAAACTAAGTTCTCTTTGAGGGAAGATAACATCCAACTGAGTGTCAAATTATCTACCTAATTTGTCATATGTAATAACTAGTATTCCAGCTAAAATTACCAAGATGTCAGGAGACAGTATGAAATAATCAAAACCAAGATAAAATGGACAATAGATAGAAAAATATATAGTAATTAATAAAATTTTAAAAAGAGAAAATAGATAGTAGATAGAAAACTAGTAGAAGCAGACACTGAAGTGACCCATATATTGTGATTATCAGAAATGGACTTTAAAGTAACTGATTGAGGTCCTAACTAGAATAACAGGCACAAAAAGGAAAGTAAATGTATAACTATAGAAAATAAAACATAAATTTTTTTATTCGTAGACAATATTGAAATACAAAAGAATCTACAAACTTAGAATTCACATGTGAATTTAAAGTAAGTTCAAGCTCAATATAATTTTTTTCTATTTCCATATACCACCACATATATGTTACATTAAAAAGTAACATATAATAGCATAAAATTTTTTAAAAAAATAAAGCTTTTAAAGAAAAATATGAGAATACCTTTATGACTTCAAAGTAAGCACAAGCATGAAAAACAGTAATCATAAGAGAATATAACTGAGAAAGCTGAATATATTAAAATTAGAAACTTCTGTTCATCAAAACAGTATCAAGATAGTAATAACACATAAAAGTGGGGAAAGACGTGCCATATATAAAGCTAACAGACTCATACACAGAGTATGTACAGATCTCCTCCAAGCCAATAAGAAAAATCCAGACGATTCAATAGAAAAACGAGTAAAATACTTGAAAAGACATTCATAAAAGATGATATCCAAATGGTCAAAAACACATGAAAAGATTCTTAACTGCATTAGTCATTGTGGAAATGCGTATTAAAACTGCAATGAGATATACTATATATTTACCAGAATGGCTAAAATGAAAGAGAGAAACTTTGAAGTGTTAGTGAAGATGTGGAGCAACCAGTACTTTCATTCACCCTGGTGGAGGTATAAATTATGGCAACTACTTTGGGGAATTAGTTTGGCAATATCTACTATAGTTGAACATATGCATACCTATGACTCAGCAATTCTACTCCTCACTCTCTACCCATCAGAAATGCAAGTAAGTGTTCGCCGAAAGACATGTACTAAAATACTACTTAACAGCACTATTTGTATCAGCTCCAAACTTGAAACTACCAAATACCCATCAACCATTGAATGGATAAATGAATGAAATATTAGACAGCGATAAGAATAAATTATCTATAACCAAACAAATTTCCACAAACATAATATCGCATAAAAGAAACCAGACACAATCATCTCTGCCTCTGATATTCATCTCCTTATTTAAAATGCTCCCCTTGAGTATGAACTAAACTTAGTGACTTACTTCTAATAAAAATGACAAAAATGATAAAATGTCACTTCTCAGATTAGGTTGCAAAAAGACTCTAGCTTCCATCTTGGGTGCTAGCTCTCTCTCTTTCATTTTCTCACCATGAAGAAAGTCTGTTGGTGTGGTGCGAGTTGGCCAATGCAGAGGCTCATGTGTCAAGGAACAAAGGGAGGCCTCAGTCTAACAACCTGTAAGACCAACGATCTGTCACCTGGACATTGATCTTCTCCCATTTGAGCCTTCAGGTGATGCCACAATCATAGCTGACAGCCTGACTGTAAATTTATAAGAGTTTGAGCCAGAGCTATCCAGCTAAGCCATGTGTGGATTCCTGACTCACAGAAACTGTAAAATAATAAATGTTTATTATTTAAAGCTGTGAAATTTTGGATTAATTTGTTACGCCGAAATAAGTAACTAATATGTCATCTGATTCCAGCTTCTGACACTATTCTACAGAGACATATGATTATATGCACACACATGCAGACACACACATAGACACATAGAACATAGCATATAAATGTTCAAGGATATTCACTGCAGCATTGTTTCTAAAAGCAAAATATCGAGAGTAATGTAAATATCCATCAATAAATGTTTTAGTTAGTTATAATATCTTTACCACAACCACTGTAAAGTTGTTAAAAGAAATAAGACTGATATATACACAACGATATATATATATGTCCAGGACATATTGCTAGTTGAAAATAAAGAAGTTTCAGAACAGCATGTTCTCATTTAAAAATTGAAAACACGCATGTGCAAACATGCACAAAAAGAAACCAAATTAGTTCAGTGATTACCCTTGGGGAGTAAGAATTGGGATAAAGAGGCAGAAAGAATGATGAACTTTCACTTTTTAATCTATACATTTCTACATTATATTATCATTTCAATAAACATGCAATTTCTGTAACAAAAATAATTTAAAAGGTGGTTTTGACTTGTGGGTATACTGTCATCTTCCTTCATATTTTTTGCTGTTCTCCTCACTTGTAGTAAGCTTATTGAGCAAATAGTCAAAAAATTAATCATGTCATTCATTTCCATTTTTGGTAACATGGGTCAGAACCCTGGAGAGGAGGGAGGTAAAGTGAGATGAACCCAACGTTCTGCAGTTTTTCCTCCTTGAAACATTTCCTGATTCAAAATAGTATGGAGGTGAGGTGTCAATATAAAGCAATGTCTAGAAACTTGGAAACTGAGCAGAACTCTTGGCAAAATTTAGACTTTCACTTAACATCAGGAACAGCTACACTTAATGAAGGGTAAACTGGAAATAGACACTTGTCTCAAAAAACTGAACAAAAGCTTAGACCCCTTTCAATCCTAAATTAGAGTAAGGAAATTAGCTCTTACTCTACTTGCCTGATGGAAAGCAAAACTAAGTTCTCTTTGAGGGAAGATAACATCCAACTGAGTGTCAAATTATCTACCTAATTTGTCATATGTAATAACTAGTATTCCAGCTAAAATTACCAAGATGTCAGGAGACAGTATGAAATAATCAAAACCAAGATAAAATGGACAATAGATAGAAAAATATATAGTAATTAATAAAATTTTAAAAAGAGAAAATAGATAGTAGATAGAAAACTAGTAGAAGCAGACACTGAAGTGACCCATATATTGTGATTATCAGAAATGGACTTTAAAGTAACTGATTGAGGTCCTAACTAGAATAACAGGCACAAAAAGGAAAGTAAATGTATAACTATAGAAAATAAAACATAAATTTTTTTATTCGTAGACAATATTGAAATACAAAAGAATCTACAAACTTAGAATTCACATGTGAATTTAAAGTAAGTTCAAGCTCAATATAATTTTTTTCTATTTCCATATACCACCACATATATGTTACATTAAAAAGTAACATATAATAGCATAAAATTTTTTAAAAAAATAAAGCTTTTAAAGAAAAATATGAGAATACCTTTATGACTTCAAAGTAAGCACAAGCATGAAAAACAGTAATCATAAGAGAATATAACTGAGAAAGCTGAATATATTAAAATTAGAAACTTCTGTTCATCAAAACAGTATCAAGATAGTAATAACACATAAAAGTGGGGAAAGACGTGCCATATATAAAGCTAACAGACTCATACACAGAGTATGTACAGATCTCCTCCAAGCCAATAAGAAAAATCCAGACGATTCAATAGAAAAACGAGTAAAATACTTGAAAAGACATTCATAAAAGATGATATCCAAATGGTCAAAAACACATGAAAAGATTCTTAACTGCATTAGTCATTGTGGAAATGCGTATTAAAACTGCAATGAGATATACTATATATTTACCAGAATGGCTAAAATGAAAGAGAGAAACTTTGAAGTGTTAGTGAAGATGTGGAGCAACCAGTACTTTCATTCACCCTGGTGGAGGTATAAATTATGGCAACTACTTTGGGGAATTAGTTTGGCAATATCTACTATAGTTGAACATATGCATACCTATGACTCAGCAATTCTACTCCTCACTCTCTACCCATCAGAAATGCAAGTAAGTGTTCGCCGAAAGACATGTACTAAAATACTACTTAACAGCACTATTTGTATCAGCTCCAAACTTGAAACTACCAAATACCCATCAACCATTGAATGGATAAATGAATGAAATATTAGACAGCGATAAGAATAAATTATCTATAACCAAACAAATTTCCACAAACATAATATTGCATAAAAGAAACCAGACACAATCATCTCTGCCTCTGATATTCATCTCCTTATTTAAAATGCTCCCCTTGAGTATGAACTAAACTTAGTGACTTACTTCTAATAAAAATGACAAAAATGATAAAATGTCACTTCTCAGATTAGGTTGCAAAAAGACTCTAGCTTCCATCTTGGGTGCTAGCTCTCTCTCTTTCATTTTCTCACCATGAAGAAAGTCTGTTGGTGTGGTGCGAGTTGGCCAATGCAGAGGTTCATGTGTCAAGGAACAAAGGGAGGCCTCAGTCTAACAACCTGTAAGGCCAACGATCTGTCACCTGGACATTGATCTTCTTCCATTTGAGCCTTCAGGTGATGCCACAATCATAGCTGACAGCCTGACTGTAAATTTATAAGAGTTTGAGCCAGAGCTATCCAGCTAAGCCATGTGGGGATTCCTGACTCACAGAAACTGTAAAATAATAAATGTTTATTATTTAAAGCTGTGAAATTTTGGATTAATTTGTTACGCCGAAATAAGTAACTAATATGTCATCTGATTCCATTTGACAGGCATACAAAAGCAGGCAAAACTAATCTATAGAAGTCAGGATAGTAGTTACCCTTAATGAAGGCTAACAACTAGAAGAAAGAACAAATGGGATTTCTTGGGTGCTGGTTATGTTTTATTTATTTATTTGGGTGCCAGATACATAAGAGTGCTTAGTTTATGAAAATTCACCAAGATGTACACTTAAGATATGTAAACTTTCCTGTATGTATTTGTTATGGTTAATTCTATGTATCAACTTGACTGGGCCACAGAGTGCCCAGATATTTGATTAAACATTATTTTTGACTGTGTCTGTGAGAGTGTTTCTGGATGAGATTAACATTTCAACTGGTAGAACAGATTGCCCTCCACAATGTGGGCAGAACGCATCCAATCTGCTGAAGGCCTGAATAAAATAAGAGGCTGAGTAAAAAAGAATTCTTTCTCTCTGCCTGACTGTCTTCAAGCTGGGATATGAGTCTTCTCTTGACTTCATACTGTGTCTCAGACTGGAACTATACCATTGACTCTCCTGAGTCTCTACTTCTCAGCCTCCGTCATTGTGTCAACTAATTCCTTATAATAAGCGCAGGCGCTCTCTGTCTCTCTCTGTCTCTCTCTGTCTCTCTCTGTCTCTCTCTGTCTCTCTCTGTCTCTCTCTGTCTCTCTCTGTCTCTCTCTCTCTCTCTCTCTCTCTCTCTCCATCCATCTATAGCTGTCGGCTATGATTGTGGCATCACCTGAAGGCTTAAATGGGGGAAGATCAATGTCCAATATCCATCTGGAGATCTCTGACTTATTGTATTCAATACATTATACTTTAGTAATCAATTTCTTAAAGTAATTAATATGAAAATAAGTGAATGGAAAATTCCACCAGCAACCAAGTTTCATTTTA
>NW_011888977.1:1177830-1180108 GCF_000151845.1 Pteropus vampyrus | reverse complement strand
TGAATTAACATGCATGGAAATGGCAAGTGTCAAGAGGGTTTAACTGAGGCATAGAAAGCATCTACTTCAGGAAAAAGAGAGTTAAAAAATTCAAAATTTATTTTTAATCATCTAGGAAGAAATAAATGCACTAATTGTTTTAGACTCCAACAAATAAAAGATTCATACTGTAATCTCCAGATTTTAAAAAGTAAAATAATATGTATTTGACAAGTTAGGAGAGGGGGGAAAATGGATTGATAAAAATGATTTGATTAATCAAAAAGAAAGTAAAAATTTAAATAAATGAGCATAGAAGAATGGAATGAAAGGAAAACAAATAATAAAATGGTAGATTTTATTAAAAGACAAAGATTAAAAGACAAAGATTATCAGATAGATCTGTAATCACTATGCTGTTCAAATGAAACTAATATATTATTGTATACCAACTATAATTGAAAAAACTCATTGAATTGTACAATGTAAATACAAGCAATTAGTTGTCTATTATATTTCAATAAAGCCATGAGAAAAAAAGGGGAAAAAATCTAATGAGTCAAAGAAGTAATTGCAATAAAAGTTGGAAAATATTTTGAACTGAATGATAATGCAAATATGACATAATGAAATTATTGTATGCAGATAAAACTGCTTTTTATAGCCTTAATGTTTATGATAGAAAAGAAGGCTGAAAATCAATGATATAAATATCCATTTTAAATGTGAAAATAAGAACGGCAGTAAACCAAAGAAAGTAGAAGAAAGAAAATAGTAAAGAGTAGAATAGAAACAAATGAAATTAATAAATATAAGCTGAAAATAAATGTTTACTGAAATAACGAAGTCAAAATTAGTTCTTTAAAAAAATATATTGAAATCTATGAACTCCTGTCAAGATGGATCAGGAAAAGAAAGATAAATAACAAATTACCAGCATGATATTGACAAAGAGAATATCACAGCCAATCTTCAGACATTAAAAAGATAAGAAGACAATGAACTTTCATGCAAAGAATTTTTAAATTTAAATGAAATTTAAAAACCCCACAAACAACCAAGTATAACAAGAGAAAATAGAAAAATCTATTTACTAAATTGAATATATATTTTAAAAACTCCCCCCAACACAAAAACCCCTCTAAGTCCAGGCTTTACTAGTGAATTCTACTAAACATTCAAGAAGAATAAATATTTATTTTCAAGGACTACTTAAAGAAGGAGCACTTACCAACTTGTTTTATGAGGATAGAATAACCTTGATTTCAAAACTGACAAGGATATTATAAGAAAAGTATAAGCCAATTTCTCCCAGGAATTTAGATGTAAAAGTCCTAAACAAAATATTATTAAACTAAATCCAGCAATATAGAAAAAGGACAATATATAACAATGAAGGATTAAAAGAATGGTTTAACCAATTAATATAATTTCGCACAATCGCATATAAAGGAGAAAATTATGAGATCATATCGAAAGATGCAGAAGAATCATATAGGATTCAACATTTCTTCATTATAAAAATTCTTAGCAAACTAAAAATAAATGGAAACTTTTTTCCATTTATTTTTGGTATCTAAAAATATCTACTGAAAGTAAATAAAATACTTAAACCTCTATCAGAAATTGGTAATGAAAAAAATATGTTGGCTATCACTACTTCTATTCGACATTGTTCTAGAAGGTCTAGGCAAGGCGATAAGGCAAGGAAAGAAAACGAAGAAAACAAAGGTATTGAAAAGAAGAAATAAAAGGGCTGTTAGTTACAAATAACGTGATTGCATACATAGGAAATCCAAAGAATCACAAACTGTGATTTACTGAAGTAAATTTGGCAGTTATAAGATACAAAGTCAACAAACAAAAATTCATTATATTTCTATATCGGCAATGGCAACTAATGAAATTTTAAGACAAAAAACATTTGCGATAGTATAAAATAGCAAATACCTAGGTATACGTCTAACAAAAGATGTAAAAGATCTCTGCAGTGACAGTAAAACACATTATTGAGATAGAGATCTAAATAAATGTAGGGATATGCCATGCTCATGAACTGGAAAACTCAATTTTGTAAATGTCAATTCCTCCCTAATTCAATGCAATCCAAATAAATTCTAAACACCTAGGTGTTTAGGGAAATTGGGAAGCTGATTCTAAATTTATATTATAGTAAGTGCTAAAAATAGCCGAGACGGCCTTGAAGAAGAAAGAACTTGGAGGACTTATACTACCTGATATCAAGACTTATTATACATTACAATAATATGACTGTGATATTAACACAAAGATGAACAGA
>NW_011888977.1:1171277-1177065 GCF_000151845.1 Pteropus vampyrus | reverse complement strand
TGGGTAATGGGGCCAAGGTGACCATAGGGCTTTATTCCAGACCGCCAGCAGTGGGTATGAGAGGGATGGGCAGGGCCTCTTGAAGTCAAGCTCTGCTGCCATCAGCCTGATAACATTGTGGTACCAAGCAGGGCCACTGTCTGCAGGAGCCTCCAGAGGCTGTAGCCAACGGCCTCTCAGGCAGGGAGGACTCATGACTACGTGTGCTCTGGGGGGCGCGGGAGGGGGCAGCCTCAGTTACTCCTGTCTGAAGCCCTTGGTCTCCTCAATGGCTTACAGCAGCTTCTTTTTCAGCTCTTCTTAGCTCTTGCATGGTGAGAGGTCCAGATGGTTGAAACAGGTGTGGCTTCTGGGAAGCCAGGTTTCCTTACCACCACTGTCGATGCAAAACTTCTTTGGTCCATTGCTACCAATGAGTTCGGCCACCCCCCAGACAGGCAGACAGCAAGTCCCTGTAACAAATTTCAGCAGCTGGATATTTTTCTTATTGTCCATGTTCTTCATCACCTGCCAGAACCGCTGGATCTGCTTGCTGTTCTTGTAGTGCTGGTAGGTGGTATTCTTCAGCCAGCCGCTCGTGTCTGTCACCTGCATGTCACACAACTTCAGTTCCAGCTCTTTCTCATCAAAGCAGCGTGACCACTCCAGGGGGTCACCTGGATGAAGCCATCCAGGAAAGCTTCGGTCAGCTCTTCCACATCCCAGGTGAAACGCCAGTCAGCAGCATCATGTATTCTTCCTGGCTCTCCTCTGTCACTCAGATGCTCTCACCACCTTCCTTCAGCTCATGAGTTGTCACCTTGCCCCAGATCTCCATGTCTGGGATGAAGTACAGCTCTAGGTCATACCTTTATGAGTTGTTCTCTTTGATCCAGATGACAGTGTTGTAGAATTCGGGTCAATGGATTCCAAGTCTTTCAGGGTTGGTCTCTTGTTGAGCATCTGCTTGTAGAAAGGGAGGGTGAAGGCTGTGTCAATGAACTTTCTTTCCATGGTACAAAGCCCTGACAATGAATCTGCCAATAAAGCGGAAGTAGGTGAGGTGGTCGGGGTTGATGGAAGAGGCAGGGTTGATCTGCAAGCAGTAATTGTCTTCCCCCGCATATTCAAATAAGCAATACATGGGGTTGAGCACCTCGTAAGACCGGAGGAAAAACCTCTCTCTGGCAATGCTTCCGTAGTCCAGGCCCTCCTCGCTGCACATGATGATGTAGAGCCCGTGGCACAGACTGTAGGGTTTCATGTTCACGATCTGTTGGAAAGAATCCTCAGAAAGCATCTGCCTGGAAACTCTGATCTTCATGTGGCTGGGAAGGGCATTTGAATGGCAGAAGAAATGGTTGATACTTCTACTTAAAACTTCAGTCATAGGCACCGGGGGAACTTTGCCTGCTTCCCGACTCAAACCCCAAGCGAGGATCCTTAAAAGTGGTGGTGCGAATATTGTGGTCCACAAGGTAGTGCACCCCCTCGCTGGTGTGCTGCGTCTCTCACCCTGGGGGAAGAACTAGTTCCTGGATCATCCCCTGGGTCCAAGGGTCCTCCCACTGGGTAGTGCATGTGTTATGGTTAATGTAATACACCCACCCATTGTCTTAGTTCTTCCCCCAGGCAGCCAAAGAAGCGCTTGAAGGTTAGTGGAGGAATCTTTTGCTGAAGTGCTGCATGGTGCCCTGGAGCTGATTCTGCTGTGACGGCTGCTGCTGGTAGGTCAGCACATACTCTGCTGTGGGGCACTGCCAGGTGGTGGTCTGAGCGCTGTGATCCACATAGTAAAACCTGCCTCCTGGGTATGTGTGTTTCTCCCAGCCTGGAGGAAGAAGTCATTCCCAGGTGGTGGTTTTGGTATTGTGGTCAACATAGTAGACTTGCCTATTGGACAATTCTGGCTGTTCACATCCAGTGGCCGAGCATCGGGGACCTGACACAGCCATGGGGAGTTGCTGAGTGCCTGAAGTGCTGGGCTGCTCTCCTTCAGCTGGTGTGGCTAGAGCAGAGAGAGACATTGCGATGGGGCTGTGAGTAATACTTGATGCTGCAGCAGGTGGGGACGTCACACCAAGAACATAAACAACATAGGGTTCTTCGAGATCAGTGACTGTAGCAGATTTGTCATTCACTGTGCCATTGGCCAAGCCACTGTGGCTTCGGTTTTTGGCTGGCTGGTGATGCCGGTTGCAGGGGTACCAGGGCTTTGCTATGGGTGTTCTGGCTGAACCACCCAAATGTCTGTGCATCCGGGATCTCCTACCAAGAACGTTTATGCTAGGGAGCTAGTGCTGGCTGTCCCACTGGATTCTCTCAAAGGTGTCCGTGATCCATTTGTCACAGCACTGCCATTAGGCATGCTTCCCAGATCAACAGTGGCCTGTTCAGGTATTGGTACCTTTTTTCTAATAGCATTTGTTCTTTTTATGGCTCTGTGTCACATTTTGGTAATTCTCACAATATTTCAAACTTTATTATTATGTTCGTTATGATGATCCGTGATCAGTGATCTTTGATGTTACTATTGTAATTGTTTTGGGGCATCATGAACCATGCCCATATAAGATGGTGAATCAATATATGTGTGAGTTCTGACCGCTTTACTTACTGGCCCTTCCCCTGTCTCCCTCTCCTCAGGCCTCCCTATTCCATGAAACACAACAATATTGAAATTAGGCCAATTAATAACCCTCTAATGGCTTCTAAATGTTCAAGTTAAAGGAATAGTTGCCCATCTCTCACTTTAAATCAAAATCTAGAAATGATTAAGTTAGTAAGGAAGGCATGTCAAAAGCCAAGGTAGGCCAAAAATTAGGCTACTTGTGCCAAACAGTCGAGTTGTGAATGCAAAGGAAAAGTTCTTGAAGGAAATTAAAGTGCTTCTCCAATGAACACATGAATGATAAGAAAGTGAATATCTTATTGCTGATATGGAGAAAGTTGTAGTGGTTTGGATAGAAGATCTAGCCTGCCACAACATTCCCTTAAATCAAAGCCTGATCCAGAGCAAGGCCCTAACTCTCTTCAATTCTATGAAGGCTAAGAGGGGTAAGGAAGATGCAGAGCAAAGCTTGAAGCTAGCAGAGGTTGGTTGATGAGGTTTAAGGAAAGAAGTCCTCTTCATAACATTAAAGCACAAAGTGAAGCAGCAAACGTGGATGTAGAAGCAAGTTATCCAGAGATCTAGCTAAGATAATTCATGAAGATGGCTACACTAAACAACAGATTTTCAATCTAGATGAAACAGCCTTATTTTGGAAGAAAATGCTATCTAGGACTTTCATAGCTAGAGAGAAGTCAGTGCCTAGCTTCGAAGCTTCAAAGAATAGGCTGACTCTCTTGTTAGGGGCTAATGTAGCTGGTGACTATAAGTTGAAGCCAATGTTCATTTACCATTCTGAAAATCCTAGGGTCCTTAAGAATGATGCTTAATCTACTCTGCCTGTGCTGTATGAATGGAACAATAAAGCTTGGATGACGGCATATCTGTTTACAATATGGTTTACTGAATATTTTAAGCATACTGTTGAGACCTACTGCTTAGAAAAAAGATTTTTTTCAAAATATTACTGTTCATTGACAATGCACCTGGTCATCCAAGAGCTCTGATGGAGAGATACAAGATTAATGTTGTTGTCTTGCCTTCTAACACAACATTCAACCCATAGATCAAGAAGTAATGTTGATTTCAGGTCTTATTATTTAAGAAATACATTTCATAAAGCTATAGCTGCCATAGGTAGGGATTTCTCTAATGGATCTGGACAAGGTAAATTGAAAACCTTCCGGAAAGGAATCATCATTCTAGAGCTTAGTAAGAACATTTGTGAAGCTTCTAGTAAAGATAGCAGAGAAGATAAACACTATTCTTGCTTCCTCTCACTGACCACATCAAATTTACACTAAACTACAGAGCAATCGTCCTTGAGAATTGCTTGAAGTCTAGCTGAACAGAAGTCCTATAACTGAACATATACAGAAGAAGCTACTTTGAGACTGGTTAGGAGGGATGGAGATGCTGAGTGGATTGGTCCCACACCCATGTGTGGCAGTTAAAAATCTGGAAGGATATCTTGGCTGCGGAGCTGCCCCCTGAGGAGCCCCAAACCAGGCTTCCCAGTCCAGTGTTCCAGTGCCAGGAAGAGAAGTCCCTACAACTTCTGGCTGTAAAAGCTAGCAAGGATTGTGACTGACTGAGACAGAGGACTGCTGGAGTCCCAGGTGTTCCTCTTAAAGAGCCCATGTGTGTGGACTTACTTGCTGATGGACTCACTTGCTCTGAGCTCCAGCGCTGGGACAGCAGCTCAAAAGGCTCCAGGGACATATGGGGAGGAACTGAATGAATTACCTGGTTTCAGGGTGAGGGTTGGAGGGTTGGAGGGTTGGAGGGGCAAGTTTCTCCCATTGTTTCTTTGTTGAACCCTCCCCAATCCAGCATGCAGATATGATGTGAATCATATCTGAGTCTCCATCAACCTGGCTAAGATCATTTGTCCCACCCTGGCAATGCCCTGAGACCCTGCCCCATCAACTGCAGGCCCACCAAAGCTGCTTCCAGTGTCTTTTCCATACAAACTGCCTGTCTTGGCTCATGCTGCAGACTTTTCTAAAATCTTTCAAAGGTTCACAAACCCCAAACAAGCAGCATTTGGCCCCATACCTCTTGCTAAGCAGCCCTAAGCCCAACAATAGTGACAGCCAGCCTCAGTTTGCAGCTTAGGCTCTCCCAGGCACCTCCAAGCCCAGCACAAGTGGCAACCATCTTCAGATCACTTGGAAGCTCATACCAAGTGGTCCTGGGCAGGGCACAGGCAGTGGCTGACTTTGGCCTGCAACAGAGTCCCTCCCAAGAGACCCCAGAACCAACACACCCTGTGGCCAGCTTCAGACCAGAGCACCACCCAACCACCTCCACAAGCAACACATCCAAAGGACAGACTAGGCAGGCACCAGAGTCCTGCTAAAGTGAATGCTGCTCCATAGGGTCAGTCCCTGCACAACAGCTCCTCCACTGTAGTCATGGCCAGTCTTCACAACCAATCAGCCTAAGGGATCCCTTCCACTGACCTGCCAATAGCAGCCAAGGCTGTGTCAATGAACTTTCCATGGTACAAAGCCAGGGCACACATAACCCACCTGGAGAAAGCGGTGACCAGGGAGACTGAGCCACTGGGCACCTACTACATAAGGCCATTCTACTAAAACTGGGAGACATAGCGGCTCTACCTAATACATAGAAACAAACACAGGGAGGCAGCCAAAATGGGGAGCAAAGAAACATGTCCCAAATGAAAGAATAGAACAAAGTTCCAGAGAAAGAACTAAACAAAATGGAGACAAGCAATCTACCAGCTGCAGAGTTCAAAACACTAGTTATAAGAATACTCAATGATCTCTATGAGAACTTCAACAAAGAGATAAGAAACATAAAAATGAAGATAGAAAACATAAAAAAAAGAACCGGTCAGAAATGAAGACTAAAATAACTGAAATGAAGGTTACATTAGAAGGAATCAACAGTAGATTAGATGAAGCGGGGTCTTGAATCGGCAATTTGGAAGATAAGGTAGCAGAAAACCCCAGTCAAAAACAGTAACAAGAAAAAAAGAATTTAAAAAAGTGAGGATGGATTAAGGGGTTTCTGGGACAACATCAAGCATATCAGCATTTGCATCACAGGAATTGAAAATCTATTTGAAGAAATAATGACAGAAAACTTCCCTAACCTGGTAAAAGAAATAGACATATAAGTCCAGAAAGCACAGAGTCCCAAACGAGATGAGCCCCAAAAGTTTATTAA